>NW_027035588.1:0-10981 GCF_034236695.1 Oncorhynchus nerka
TTCTACACCTCTACTGTGGGGTTCTGTTACTACATTTATTATGTCCAATTTGTAAGTCGCTCTGGATAAGAGCGTCTGCTAAATGACTTAAATGTAAATGTAAAATGTCTACACCTCTACTGCGGGGTTCTGTTACTACATGTATTATGTCTACACCTCTACTGTGGGGTTCTGTTACTACATTTATTATGTCTACACCTCTACTGCGGGGTTCTGTTACTACATTTATTATGTCTACACCTCTACTGTGGGGTTCTGTTACTACATTTATTATGTCTACACCTCTACTGTGGGGTTCTGTTACTACATTTATGATGTCTCCACCTCTACTGTGGGGCTCTGTTACTACATTTATTATGTCTACACCTCTACTGTGGGGTTCTGTTACTACATGTATTATGTCTACACCTCTACTGTGGGGTTCTGTTACTACATGTATTATGTCTACGCCTCTACTGTGGGGCTCTGTTACTACATTTATTATGTCTACACCTCTACTGTGGGGTTCTGTTACTACATTTATTATGTCTACACCTCTACTGTGGGGTTCTGTGGCTACATTTATTATGTCTACACCTCTACTGTGGGGTTCTGTTACTACATTTATTATGTCTACACCTCTACTGTGGGGTTCTGTTACTACATTTATTTAGTCTACACCTCTACTGTGGGGTTCTGTTACTACATTTATTATGTCTACACCTCTACTGTGGGGTTCTGTTACTACATTTATTATGTCTACACCTCTACTGTTGAGTTCTGTTACTACATGTATGATGTCGTGGGGTTCTTTTACTACATTTATGATGTCGTGGGGTTCTTTTATTACATTTATGATGTCGTGGGGTTCTTTTACTACATTTATGATGTCGTGGGGTTCTTTTACTACATTTATTATTATGTCTACCTTTAATGTATACTTTGAAATGATATTATATCTAATCATTAATTTAACAAATACAAAAAAATATATATTAAAAAAAAAATTGGCTTAAAGTATAATTGTTGTTAGAGATGACTAATGTCCCCTCTACAACAACAAAGAAAAATACTTAAAGACGTGTACATTTGCATTGGGAGTTTCAATATGGCCGACTTGTACCTTCTCATAGCATCAGCAGTTCAAGATGTATATACATCACCAATGACGTGTCAGCAGTTGCTTTGGGAGTTCAAGTAGCTGACTTGTATCACAGTCTCTAGTTGTCAGCAAGATGTATATACATCATACTTTAAGGCGTGTACATTTGCATTGGGAGTTTCAATATATGGACGACTTGTACCTTCTCATAGCATCAGCAGTTCAAGATGTATATACATCATACTTAAAAGACGTGTACATTTTGACATTAGGAGCAATCAGCGACTTGTACCTTCTCATAGCATCAGCAGTTCAAGATGGTTAGGATCATACTTAAAGCATCAGCAGTACATTTGCATTGGGAGTTCCAATATGGCCGACTTGTACCTTCTGTAGCATCAGCAGTTCAAGATGTTTATACATCATACTGGTAAACACGTGTACATTGCATTGGGAGTTTCAATATGGCATCAGCAGTACTTTTCAAAGCATCTCATAGCATCAGCAGTTCAAGATGTATATACATCATTGGGTACGACAGTTGAAATAAGCTGATGAGGCATTTTAAAGTTACATTCTTGAAGAATAAAAGGATATATAATCATGAATTTAATTTAAAAAGTTACATTCTTGAGGAATAAAATGATATACACCCAAGAATTTATTTTAAAGTTACATTCTTGAGGAATCAAAGGATATATAATCATTAATTTAATTTAAAAGTTACATTCTTGAGGAATTAAAGGATATATAATCATGAATTTAATTTAAAAGTTCTAAAAATGTAAGTAGCAGATTTTCCCTTTAATTTCCTGATAAAATTCCCACATTTTTCCTGAAGTCCCAGTTGGAATATTCCCTCCCCCCAACCTGACACCCCTCCTCTTGCCCTGACACCCCTCCTCCTACCCTGACACCCTCCTCCCTACCCGGGAATTTGAAAACCTCCAACCAGGTATTTTTTGGAAAGGTTCCTGTAATTCTATATTTTTTGTTGCTGGGATAGAAATGTGAGGTCAGGGGTTAGAGGTCATGGGTTTATCATACCTTTCATCATGTTGATGATACCGGGCTGCAGCAAGGCCGGGGGAGCGTTTAGGAGATGAAGAAGACAGGGTGATCTTCTTAGCTGACTTCAGAAGGTGTAACATGTTGGCCTGAGGAGAGAAGTCCAACTCTGGAGGCTTCTTCTTTAACTCTATGGACCCCGTGGACACAAGACCAGATACCCTGGAGAGGAGGAGGAGGAGGAGGAGGAGGAGGAGGAAGAAAGGATGAGGAGGAGGAGATGAGGAAGAGAGGAGAGGGTGATGATGATGATGGTGATGGAGTGGCGGGAGGGCGGGAGGAGAAAAGGGAACAGAAAGATAGAGGAAGAAGATTAGTGTGAGGCAGCACACACAGACAGAGACAGAGAGAGAGAGAGAGAGAGAGAGAGAGACAGAGAGACAGAGAGACAGACAGACAGACAGACAGACAGACAGACAGACAGACAGACAGACAGACAGACAGACAGAGAGAGAGAGACAGAGAGAGAGAGAGAGAGAGAGAGAGAGAGAGACAGACAGACAGACAGACAGACAGACAGACAGACAGACAGACAGAGAGAGAGACAGACAGACAGACAGACAGACAGACAGACATACATACATACATACATACATACATACAGACAAAAGAGTAACCCTTGGTAGTAACACTACTCCTCACTACTCCTCTTAAAACCTCACTACTCCTCTTAACTCCTCACTACTCCTCTTAACTCCTCACTACTCCTCACTACTCCTCTTAACTCCTCACTACTCCTCTTAACTCCTCCACACTCCTCTCCTCTCTGCTCAGCGCAGCACAGCGACAAGAACATGACTGATAAATAAACTGGGTCAACGGGGACATGACTGATACATAAACTGGAGTCAACACGAGGGACATGACTGATAAACTGGAGTAAACACGAGGGACATGACTGATAAACTGGAGTCAACACGAGGGACATGACTGATAAACTGGAGTCAACACGAGGGACATGACTGATAAATAAACTGGAGTCAACACGAGGGACATGACTGATACATAAACTGGAGTCAACACGAGGAACATGACTGATAAACTGGAGTCAACACGAGGGACATGACTGATAAACTGGAGTCAACACGAGGGATATGACTGATAAATAAACTGGAGTCAACACGAGGGACATGACTGATAAACTGGAGTCAACACGAGGGACATGACTGATACATAAACTGGAGTCAACACGAGGGACATGCCTTGATAAGCTCCTTTCCTGAGGACGGCTCACCTCTCACAGTTCTGGGCGACTTTAACCTCCCCACGTCTACCTTTGACTCATTCCTCTCTGCCTCCTTCTTTCCACTTCTCTCCTCTTTTGACCTCACCCTCTCACCTTCCCCCTACTCACAAGGCAGGAAATACGCTCGACCTCATCTTTACTAGATGCTGTTCTTCCACTAACCTCATTGCAACTCCCCTCAAGTCTCCGACCACTACCTTGTATCCTTTTCCCCTCGCTCTCATCCAACACTTCCCACTGCCCCTACTCGGATGGTATGGCGCCGTCCCAACCTTCGCTCTCTCCCCCCTTCTCTCTCCTCTTCCATCCTATCATCTCTTCCCTCTGCTCAAACCTTCTCCGACCTATCTCCTGATTCTGCCTCCTCAACCCTCCTCTCCTCCCTTTCTGCATCCTTTGACTCTCTATGTCCCCTATCCTCCAGGCGGCTCGGTCCTCCTCCCCGCTCCGTGGCTCGGCTGACTCATTGCGAGCTCAGAACAGGAGCTCCCGGGCAGCCGAGGCGGAAATGGAGGAAAACTCGCCTCCCTGCGGACCTGACATCCTTTCACTCCCTCCTCTCTACATTTTCCTCTTCTCTCTCTGCTGCTAAAGCCACTTTCTACCTCTAAATTCCAAGCATCTGCCTCTAACCCTAGGAAGCTCTTTACCTTCTCCCTCCCTCCTGAATCCTCCTCCCCTCCCCCTCCTCCCTCTCTGCAGATGACTTCGTCAACCATTTTGAAAAGAAGGTCGACGACATCCGATCTCGTTGCTAAGTCAAACGACACCGCTAGTTCTGCTCACTGCCCTACCCTGTGCTCTGACCTCTTTCTCCCCTCTCTCTCCAGATGAAATCTCGCGTCTTGTGACGGCCGGCCGCCCAACAACCTGCCCGCTTGACCCTATCCCTCCTCTCTTCTCCAGACCATTTCGGAGACCTTCTCCCTTACCTCACCTCGCTCATCAACTCATCCCTGACCGCAGCTCGTCCCTTCCGTCTTCAAGAGAGCGAGAGTCGCACCCCTTCTGAAAAAACCTACACTCGATCCCTCCGATGTCAACAACTACAGACCAGTATCCCTTCTTTCTTTTCTCTCCAAAAACTCTTGAACGTGCCGTCCTTGGCCAGCTCTCCCGCTATCTCTCTCAGAATGACCTTCTTGATCCAAATCAGTCAGGTTTCAAGACTAGTCATTCAACTGAGACTGCTCTTCTCTGTATCACGGAGCGCTCCCGCACTGCTAAAGCTAACTCTCTCTCCTCTGCTCTCATCCTTCTAGACCTATCGGCTGCCTTCGATACTGTGAACCATCAGATCCTCCTCTCCACCCTCTCCGAGTTGGGCATCTCCGGCGCGGCCCACGCTGGATTGCGTCCTACCTGACAGGTCGCTCCTACCAGGTGGCGTGAGAATCCGTCTCCACACCACGTGCTCTCACCACTGGTGTCCCCCAGGGCTCTGTTCTAGGCCCTCTCCTATTCTCGCTATACACCAAGTCACTTGGCTCTGTCATAACCTCACATGGTCTCTCCTATCATTGCTATGCAGACGACACACAATTAATCTTCTCCTTTCCCCCTTCTGATGACCAGGTGGCGAATCGCATCTCTGCATGTCTGGCAGACATATCCCAGTGTGGATGACGGATCACCTCAAGCTGAACCTCGGCAAGACGGAGCTGCTCTTCCTCCCGGGGAAGGACTGCCGTTCCATGATCTCGCCATCACGGTTGACAACTCCCATTGTGTGTCCTCCTCCCAGAGCGCTAAGAACCTTGCGTGATCCTGGACAACACCCTGTCGTTCTCCAACTAACATCAAGGCGGTGGCCCGTTCCTGTAGGTTCATGCTCTACAACATCCGCAGAGTACGACCCTGCCTCACACAGGAAGCGGGCGCAGGTCTAATCCAGGCACTCGTCATCTCCGTCTGGATTACTGCAACTCGCTGTTGGCTGGGCTCCCTGCCTGTGCCATTAAACCCCTACAACTCATCCAGAACGCCGCAGCCCGTCTGGTGTTCAACCTTCCCAGTTCTCTCCGTCATCCCGCTCCTCCGCTCTCTCCACTGGCTTCCAGTTGAAGCTCGCATCCGCTACAAGACCATGGTGCTTGCCTACGGAGCTGTGAGGGGAACGGCACCTCAGTACCTCCAGGCTCTGATCAGGCCCTACACCCAAACAAGGGCACTGCGTTCATCCACCTCTGGCCTGCTCGCCTCCCTACCAGTGAGGAAGTACAGTTCCCGCTCAGCCCAGTCAAAACTGTTCGCTGCTCTGGCCCCCCAATGGTGGAACAAACTCCCTCACGACGCCAGGACAGCGGAGTCAATCACCACCTTCCGGAGACACCTGAAACCCCACCTCTTTAAGGAATACCTAGGATAGGATAAAGTAATCCTAGGATAGGATAAAGTAATCCCTCTCACCCCCTTAAAATATTTAGATGCACTACTGTTCCACTGGATGTCATAAGGTGAATGCACCAATTTGTAAGTCGCTCTGGATAAGAGCGTCTGCTAAATGACTTAAATGTAAATGTAAATGTAATGACTAATAAATTGGAGTCAACACGAGGGACATGACTGATAAATAAACTGGAGTCAACACGAGGGACATGACTGATAAATAAACTGGAGTCAACACGAGGGACATGACTGATAAACTAGAGTCAACACGAGGGACATGACTGATAAACTGGAGTCAACACGAGGGACATGACTAATAAATAAACTGGAGTCAACACGAGGGACATGACTGATAAACTGGAGTCAACACGAGGGACATGACTGATAAACTAGAGTCAACACGAGGGACATGACTGATAAGCTGGGTCAACACGAGGGACATGACTAATAAATAAGCGAGTCAACACGGGGACATGACTGATAAACTGGAGTCAACACGGGGACATGACTGATAAACTGGAGTCAATTGAGGGACATGACTGATAAACTGGAGTCAACAGGGACATGACTGATAAATAAACTGGAGTCAACACGAGGGACATGACTGATAAACTGGGTCAACACAGCGGAGGACATGACTGATACATAAACTGGAGTCAACACGAGGGACATGACTGATACATAAACTGGAGTCAACACGAGGGACATGACTGATACATGAACTAGAGTCAACACGGTGTCAGGGTAGAAGGATGGGTGTCAGGGTAGGAGGAGGGGGTGTCGGGGGTAGGAGGAGGGGTGTCAGGGAAAGGAGGGGTTGTCAGGGTAGGAAGGGCTGTCAGGTTAGGAGGAGGGGTGTCAGGGAAGGAGGAAGGGTTGTCAGGGTAGGAGGGTGTCAGGGTAGGAGGGGGTGTCAGGGGGAAGGAGGAGGGGGTTTCAGGGTAGGAAGAGGGGTGTCAGGGGTAGGAAGAGGTTTGTCAGGGTAAGAGGAGGGGGTGTCAGGGAAGGAGGAGGGTGTCAGGTTGGAGGGAGGGTGTCGGGAAGGAGGAGGGGTTGTCAGGGAGTGGTAGAGGGGGGTGTCGGGGTAGGAGGAGGGGGTGTCAGGGGGTAGGAGGAGGGGTTCAGGGTAGGAAGGAGGTGTCAGGGTAGGAAGAGGTTTGTCAGAGGGTAGGAGGAGGGTGTCAGGGTAGGAGAAGGGGTGTCAGGGTAGGAGGAGATGTTGTCAAGGGTGGGAAGGGTGTCGGGGCAAGAGGAGGGGTGTCAGGTCGAGGGGGTGTCGGGGCAGGAGGGGTGTCAGGGCAGAGGAGGGGTGTCAGGGTAAGGAAGGAGTTTGTCAGGGTAAGGAGGAGGGAGGTGTCAGAGCAGAGTGTGCCAGAGACTGGCCCTAACCCCAGGCTGAGGAGACAATAGAAACAGACTGGCCTAACCCAGGCTAAGGACAGTAGAAACAGACCGGCCCTCACCCAGGCTATAGAGACAGTAGAAAGAGACTGGCCCTGGCAGGCTAAGAGACAGTAGAAAGAGACTGGCTAACCCAGGCTAAGTGACAGTAGAAAGAGACTGTCCCCTAACCCAGGCTAAGTGACAGTGAAAGAGACTGGCCTCTTGAGGCTAAGACAATAGAAACAGACTGGCTAAGCAGGCTGAAGACAATAGAAACAGACCATTTCTTGAGCTAAGGACAGTAGAAAGAAACTGGCCCTAACCCAGGCTGAGACAATAGGAGACTGGCCCTAACCAGGACTATTTCTTGAATGAAGAGACTGGCCCTAAGGGCTTATTTCTTGAAACAGACTGGCCTAACCCAGGCTAAGAGACAGTAGAAAGAGACTGGCCTAACCCGGGCTGAAGACAGTGGAAAAGACTGGCCCTAACAAAGGCTGAGACAGTAGAAACAGACTGGCCTAATCCAGGCTAAGACAATAGAAAAGGGACTGGCCCTAACCCAGCTAAGTGACAGTAGAAGGAGACTGCCCCTAACCCCAGGCTAAGAGACAGTAGAAAGAGACTGGCCCTAACCCAGGCTAAGACAATAAAAAGAGACTGGCCCCTAACCCAGGCTAAGTGACAGTAGAAAGAGACTGAAGCGCCCAGGCTGAGAGACAATAGAAACAGACTGGCCCTAACTTCAGGCTAAGACAATGAAAGAGACTGGCCCTAACCCGGAAGCTAAGTGACAGGAAAGAGACTGGCCCTAACCCAGGCCGAGACAGTGAAACAGACTGGCCCTAGCAGCCTAAGACAATAGAAAGAGACTGGCCCTAACCCAGGCAGAGACAGTAAGAAACAGACTGGCCCTAACTTGAGGCTAAGACAGGAGAAAAGAGACTGGCCCTAACCAGGCAGAGACAGGATGAAACAGACTGGCCCTAACCCAGGCAGGAGACAGGAGAGAAACAGACTGGCCCTAACCAGGCTGAGGAGACAGTAGAAACAGACTGGCCTAACCCAGGCTAAGAGACAGTAGAACAGACTGGCCCTCAGGCTGAGAGACAGTAGAAACAGACTGGCTAACCCAGGCTGAGGACAGTGAAACAGACTGGCTCTAACCCGGGCTGAGGACAGTAGAAACAGACTGGCCCTAACCCAGGCTGAAGACAATGAGAAACAGACTGGCCTTAACCCAGGCTAAGGACAGTAGAAACAGACTGGCCCTAACCCAGGCTAAGACAATAGAAAGAGACTGGCCCTAACCCAGGCAGAGACAGGAGAAACAGACTGGCCCTAACCCAGGCAGAGACAGGAGAAAGAGACTGGCCCTAACCAGGCTAGGAGACAGTAGAAACAGACTGGCCCTAACCCAGGCTAAGAGACAGTAGAAACAGACTGGCCCTAACCCAGGCTGAGAGACAGTAGAAACAGACTGGCCCTAACCCAGGCTAAGAGACAGTAGAAACAGACTGGCTCTAACCCAGGCTGAGACAGTAGAAACAGACTGGCCCTAACCCAGGCTGAGAGACAGTAGAAACAGACTGGCCTTAACCCAGGCTAAGAGACAGTAGAAACAGACTGGCTCTAACCCAGGCTGAGACAGTAGAAACAGACTGGCCCTAACCCAGGCTGAGACAGGATGGCTAGTAAAGTACAGGAGCAGAATAGAAAACAGAGACAGAGGGTGAGGTATCTGTTCTCTGCCTCAGGCTGCAACACCTGGCTCTATTTCACAGCAGTAACCTGACCATCTCCCTCCCTCCCTCCTCCATCCCCTTATCTCTCTCTCTCTCTCTCTCTCTCTCTCTCTCTCTCTCTCTCTCTCTCTCTCTCTCTCTCTCTCTCTCCAACTCTCTCTCCTTCCTCCACCTTTCTCTCTCTCTCTCCTTCCTCCACCTCCATCTCTCTCTTTTTCCTTCTCCCTCCTTCCTCCATCTCAACCTGACAGACAGAGCAGTGAAACAGCAACTTGACCTCCTGTAGAAAAGGTGTTCTTCAGCCTTTAGCAAATGTACCTTACCCCCTCCATCCTACCCCATACCCCTTACCCCCTCTATCCTACCCCCATACCCCTACATCCTACCCCCTACCCCTCCACCCTACCCCCTACCCCGCCATCCCACCCCCTACCTCCTCTACCCCCTACCCCCTCCACCCTCCATCCTACCCCTCCATCCTACCCCATACCCCTTACCCCCTCTATCCTACCCCCATAGCCCCTCCATCCTACCCCCTACCCCCTCCACCCTACCCCTCCATCCCACCCCCTACCTCCTCTACCCCCTACACCCTCCATCCGATTCCCTACCCCTCCATCCTACCCCCTACCCCCTACATCCCACCCCTACTTCCTCAACCCCCTACCCCCTACCCCTCCATCCTACCCCCTATCCCCTCCATCCCACCCCCTACCTCCTCTACCCCCTACCCCTACACCCTACACCCTCCATCCTACCCCCTACCCCCTCCATCCTACCCCATACCCCTTACCCCTTACTCTCTCCATCCTACCCCTACACCCTCCATCCTACCCCCTCCACCCTATCCCCTACCCCCTCCATCCTACCCCCTACCCCTCCATCCTACTCCATACCCCGTCCATCCTACATTCTACACATACATTCTACCCATACATTCTACACCCTAACCCCTACGTTCTACACCCTAACCCCTACCCAGTACCCTAGCCCCTACATTCTACACCATAACCCTACCCAGTGCCCTAGCCCCTACCCAGTACCCTAACCCCTACGTTCTACACCCTAACCCCTACCCAGTACCCTAACCCCTACCCAGTACCCTAACCCCTCCATTCCACACCTTAACCCCTGCATTCTACACCCTAACCCCTACATTCTACACCCTAACCCTTAACCCCTACATTCTACATCTTAACCCCTACATTCTACACCTTAACCCCTACATTCTACACCTTAACCCCTACATTCTACACCCTAACCCTTAACCCCTACATTCTACACCTTAACCCCTACATTCTACACCTTAACCCCTACATTCTATACCCTAACACCTACATTCTATACCCGAACCCCTACCCAGTACCCTAACCCCTACATTCTACACTTTAACCCCTACATTCTACACCCTAACCTCTACATTTTACACCCTAAACCCTACATTCTACACCCTAACCCCTACCCAGTATCCTAACCTCTACATTCTACACCCTACCCCTACCCAGTACACTAGCCGCTACATTCTACACCCTAACCCTACCCAGTACCCTAACCCCTACATTCTACACCTTAACCCCTACATTCTACACCCTAACCCCTACATTCTACACCCTAAACCCTACATTCTACACCTTAACCCCTACATTCTACACCTTAACCCCTACATTCTACACCCTAACCCTACCCAGTACCCTAACCCCTACATTCTACACCCTAACCCTACCCAGTACCCTAGCCCTTACATTCTACACCTTAACCCCTACATTCTACAACCTAACCCCTACGTTCTACACCCTAACCCTACCAAGTACCCTAACCCCTACATTCTACACCCTAACCCCTACATTCTATAATTTAACCCCTACATTCTACACCCTAACCACTGCATTCTACACCATAACCCCTACCCAGTACCATAGCCCCTACATTCTACACCCTAACCTCTGCATTCTACACCCTAATACCTACCCAGTACCCTAACCCCTACCCAGTAGCCTAACCCCTACCCAGTAGCCTAACCCCTACCCAGTACCCTAGCCCCTACCCAGTACCCTAACCCCTACCCAGTAC
>NW_027035590.1:0-10984 GCF_034236695.1 Oncorhynchus nerka
ACCCTACCACTAGGAGGTGTCCACATGGTCTGATAAACACTCCTAACCACCCCACCACTAGGAGGTGTCCACATGGTCTGATAAATACTCCTAACAACCAGACCACTAGGAGGTGTCCACATGGTCTGATGAACACTCCTAACAACCCCACCACTAGGAGGTGTCCACATGGTCTGATAAACACTCCTAACAACCCCACCACTAGGAGGTGTCCACATGGTCTGATAAACACTCCTAACAACCCCACCACTAGGAGGTGTCCACATGGTCTGATGAACACTCTTAACAACCCCACCACTAGGAGGTGTCCACATGGTCTGATAAACACTCCTAACAACCCCACCACTAGGAGGTGTCCACAACCCCACCACTAGGAGGTGTCCACATGGTCTGATAAACACTCCTAACAACCAGACCACTAGGAGGTGTCCACATGGTCTGATAAACACTCCTAACAACCCCACCACTGTAGTGGCAAATCGGTTCAAATATGACACAGCCAAGAACTTTGTGAAAATCAATATAGTCTTTTAATACACCCGCATCATAAGCCGGAGAGCCCTTGGGACCCACACCTTTTCCAGCGCCCTGGCTCCAGTATTTATCCACATATTACATATGAGCCCATCCCACATGCAAAATGAGTTTACATTCCAATCCGTGCATCCTGTTTGTTCAGCTCAATAACGCCCATACCTGCTTTCCGTCAGATCATAAATGATGACAAGACCCTTGCTGTTCCTGCACTTAGCTAAATGCATTCTTTTGTTTGTGTATTATCTAAGATCAGCAGACTGTGTCTCCTCAGTTTCTAGCGTGTCCAGCTATACTAAAAATAGTGTACATTCCTCTATTTTACAGCCCTATGCTTTGGCTCTGCACTTAGCTCAATATGTTATTATGTATGTGTGTCTTTATCTCAGAGCAACAGACTATGTGTCTTCTCTGTCATTCCTTCTGCATCTCTACGTCCTAAAAATATGCAAACTATGTCTATTGGTCATCAGTTAGTCATTTGACTGACCCCCTCCTTTGTTATATCCCTCTGGCCTTGGTATGTCCAGCTATCCTGGCAGCTATGTCACCTTCCCTTCATGTAGTCTGTTTTAGTGTTCAGCTATTCTATACATCTTATGCATTTGTCTATGTGTTATATTTGCACCCACATAACCCCCCTCTGGGGCTAAATAGCCCCATAATAATACAAATATAACCCTAGGACGGTGAATGAGAATACCTGTGATAGACAATAAAACATAAAACAGAGTAAAATATATAAACCAACTGAACCAAACATTTCTAGTATTTCATAAGAGTAAAAGATCCAGTTAAGTAGAGAAACAAAAAAATGTTGAAGCATGAGCACATAAGTACATAACCTCAGGCAAGGCTATCTTAGTTTATGTGAAATAGAAAAAATATTTCAAAATAAAATTGACACAACATCATTCTAAATTTAAGCTATCAACATGATCCTCCCTCTCAGACACCTCTCCAACAAACATGATTACCAACCTCTGTTAAAAGATTAAGGACATGGTCCATAGACACTTATAACCGGGATATCCCACTGTTACCTTCATGTTTTGAAATTAACCTAATATTTAGAAGGCAAAACCAAATTCTAATTAAAAGAAACAGTCATTGATATACCTATCAAAAACATTCAACAAAACATACAAAACACAAGACCATAAGCAAAAATAGAAATATTAAAACCATACATAGTACCCCTGTAATTACTATGGAAAATACCCTTTTTGTGGATACGTATCAGTTGACTGTCCTATGAATTTGGAATGTCAGCATATACATGTAAACCATCCTTATGAAAACCCTGGCAAGTGTAACCACCTCCAGAGACCACTCCATACAGGCAGTTAGGATTACCAAAAGGGCAGTCAAGGGGTCCACCAACCACATTGCATAACTGTCCATTTTCATCAGTATAGTGGCCTGGGCTACCCGGCACAGGATTAACTATCACCGGAGGGTCAGCTCTACTTACAATCATCTGTTTAACCGTTGTCTGGATCACAAGTGATTTCACCCAGGGTAAAACACAACAATATACAATACCCAGATCCAATAACCCCCCTCCCAGCATAAAGGCCATCCTAGCAAACATGGCTCCCCATTTCCCCAATGCTAAGTCCAACCAATCCCAAACATGAGAGTCCACCCCAGCATTTTTCTTAACCTCTTCTCTTAACCTGTTACTCCTACCCTCTACTTTTTTGAACATTCTGTTAAAAATCGCGCAACATTTCAGCGCCCTGCTACTCATGCCAGGAATATAGTATATGCATAGTATGTGTGGATAGAAAACACTCAGACGTTTATAAAACTGGTTAAATCACGGATGTGGCTTTACCAGAACGGGAGTTTCATCGAAAAGCGCAGGAAAACCTGATCACTGAAAATGGAAAAATATATCCCTGCGCGACTTGAAGCCATTGATAAAGGTGAACCACAATTAATGGGGCTGAGGTTGCAGTACCTACAGCTTCCACATGGTGTCTAGAGTCTTGCCATTTGCCTACTATTTGTTTCTTGGTCAAACAGATGCAAGGCAGCACAGTTCTTCAGGTGTCGGACCGGATATTTTGGTTGAGATTCTACACGGACATTTTTCCAGACGGACAGCTATAGAATATACTTCGTCTTGTGATTAATTTGATCGCTTATTAACGTTTACTAATACCTAAAGTTGCATTACAAAAGTATTTCGAAGTGTTTTGTGAAAGTTTATCGTCGACTTTTTGAATTTTAAAAAATGACGTTACGTTATGAAACGCTGTTTTTTTTCTCGTTTATCACACAGTCTACATATAACGATATCTAGGCTATATATGGACCGATTTAATCGAAAAAAAGACCCAATAGTGATTATGGGACATCTAGGAGTGCCAACAAAGAAGATGGTCAAAGGTAATGAATGTTTTCTATTTTATTGTGCGGTTTGTGTAGCGCCGAATATGCTAATTATTTTGTTTACGTCCCCTGCGGGTCTTTTGTGGTGTTACATGCTATCAGATAATAGCTTCTCATGCTTTCGCCGAAAAGCATTTTAAAAATCTGACTTGTTGCCTGGATTCACAACGAGTGTAGCTTTAATTCAATACCCTGCATGTGTATTTTAATGAACGTTTGAGTTTTAACTAATACTATTAGCATTTAGCGTAGTGCATTTGCATTTCAGAGCTCTGGATGGGACGCAAGCGTCTCAGTAGGAGCAAGAGGTTAACCCTTTAAGTTTAGCCATAGCGACAGCAAAGGATCCACTAGGCGCAGTGTTATTGGGAATAAAGGTGCAACAATCATCCCCGAACATAACAAACTCCACCCTTCTCTGCCAAAAGCCAATTGAGAGCCTGTCTATTTTGCCAAGACATTTTACTGGTAGCCTGTACCTGTTCCCCCAACGCTGTTAGAGCCGAGTCAGTATAGTTAATGAATCTCTGTTGGTTATAGTATATATAATTAATCCACTCCAAGGTCTTATTTGGTGTTATCCACAAAAATATAGATTCAAATCCAGATTTAACTTCATCTCTTGCCTTGAACTCCCGAAGCACCCCTCTAGGCTGTCCAATTGCATCAAAGTATACCTCAGTGTCTTTCTCATACGCCCTCTTAACTCTAGAGTTAACATAGTCATCATGGGGTGATTTAATAATGGTTACCTGTTGAATTGCTCTAACTAAGGTACAAAGACCCGTCCTCCCATCTGGCAGTACATTCAACAGTTTGTTATTTCCACACATCCAGAAACTATCCGCAATACCCCTGTCTTGATTGTTTAGCATAATAAGAGATGGCGCAACCTGAGTTATTTTACCACACAACCCTTTTCTATTCGCCACCAACCCTTTATCTTTATTTCTACGAACCCTTTATCTTTATTTCTACGAACCCCTGCAGTCTCTAGTACCCAAATAGTATCACATTCTACAGTGGTGTTACCTACATCAATACCTTCGGTGTTGTGGCTGTAAAAACATTCATATTTACCTTTAATCACAGTGTTTCCATCTAACAAAGGTCCATTTAATTCAGTTCAAATGTTATAGACAGCACAATCCTTGTCACCCAACTCAGTGTTGTTCAACACAGTCCTGCCTCTAGTTGTCCCTCGAGCAATCCTACATTCTATGTCACACAAAGGAATGTAGTATTTTCTCTGAATATTGAACATTTGACATTTAACACATTTCTTCAGACGATGCAGGTTCAGGTACATTCGTTTTTCACCTCTTCTTCCTGTGTGGTGTCTTTGAACGATTCTGAGTCTGATCCATCTATATCTGTCATCTTGGCAATGTTCTTGTCATGAGATATCATTTCAGTTTGAAAAAGAATTCCAAATCTCATTAAATAATCCTTTTGGCTCTGATGTGTCAGGTGTCTTTGTGATTGCCGTGGTCTGCTTGGTAAGAGCAGTTGGTGTCATCTCAGTGGTAGTTGCTGTGGTCGTTACAGCAGCCGCCACCATTGTTGTCATTACTTCGGTTGTCACCAGCTGTTTTTGTTCAGGTGCTGGCATAGGACCCAATTTAACATATTCATATCTGTTTCCTTCACTCAGTCCTGTTCTTGTTATTTCAATTTCAAATTCTTCACCTTCTGCTGGTGTTATCTTGTTCATGATAAACTCCCAGCCTTCCACATATTTGGTTAATCTCAGGTCACATCCTTTGGGGTCCCATAAAACTTCTCCCTTAGTTATATGATGCGTCCATCCACAGAGTGACTCCTCCGGTACAGGTTTCATCTTCCATACAGAACCTGTCCTCTGTTCCCTAGTTCTGTTAGAATTTGTGGCGGAACATGAAACTTAAACCTATCAACAGGTCCTGTCTTTTACCTCGTTCGACAGGTTCCTCTCTTCTCTTCCTGCTTTTATCATTTATCTTGATTGTGAGTGCGTGCATCATCTTCGTATTGTCCTCAGTTGCTCTTACTCTGTCATTGTCACTGTTCTTTCGTGGTCCTAATTCCAATGGTTCATTATGGAGATCAGGTAAGAGCTGAAAAGTCAATTGTAGAGAAATCCCCATTTCTTTCATCTTGCAGGATTCCTGTTCTTCCTTGCACGATTTCTCCCTCTGCTCTTGGTTGGTGCTCCTCCTTCACTTTCTTCGCCTGTTGTTCCCTCCTCAGGCCGAACTTGGCTTCCATCTGGGAAGGCATCCATTTCAGGGAAGAGATGTTCCCATTCTTTGGCGATACCTCAGAGTCCCACTGTAGAGGGCTTTTGTCAAGGAGGTCTGCCCCAACAGGTATATCATCAGGAGTAGCAGACATGTTACCCCCACTTCTGGGCTTTCTGGCCATACTGGAGGAAACTTTAGTCATTTGTCTCTTTACTTTTCAGGCCTTTTCCCCCTGATGCTTCTCCTGAGTGTGTTAGCTGATGCACTCGTTGTATCTGGTCTGCCATTTTCTTGATTCCTCCCGGCGCTTTGATCGATTCCGCTGCTCCTGCTCCCTCCGGGCTCCCCTCTGGTGAATCAGCATCCTCTGTGTCCCCATCTCTGTATGGTTGTGTCCTTCTCCCGTCAAGACTCGGGTACAGTGGTTTAGATGATACCATGTCCTGCTTCTTTTCACTTGGACGGCCGTGTTTGTGGCTGTTGCCACCTCGTGGGGGTCCTTCTCTCCTCGGCTGATCCTACTTCCTCCGGAACACTCGGATGTAGACCAGATCTCCTGGTACCACTGGGAGAGGTCCTTCTGGTCCCCTTGGATTATCCGATGTGGAACCTCTCGTCCTGGTTCAGGTTTCTGCCTTCTTTCTGTGGGGCATTCATACTTAAAGACTTATGGCCTCTGTTCTATGATTACACCATACATTCTCTTACTTCCATCACTCATCACACAAACTGACATTCCAGCTGAAGCTGGAGAACCCTTCTCCATCTGGTTTCCTAAACAAAAGACTTGGAAAACAAAAGACACAACATAACAGTATTGACAATGTTATGTGTTATGCATGACTGTATTCATAAATACTGAAATCTAAGACCATGACAATTCCCACTCTCTCTTCACCTGACTCTATGCTTTCAGGATGTGTTTCTGCTGGACTCTACAAAAATGGAGGTCCTAATTAGCTTCCTCATGCTTTTATCCAGTCTTCCCCTTTCGGCCACAGGTTCTGAGAGGTGTTCCCAAATCATGTCATTTTTTACTTAGTTCCCCATTTGCTCTATATCAACTGATAGGCATGTGCATAACCTTCATCAACATTATTTCTTCTTGAATTAATTCAACACTGAATGGGCTTCCACATCGAGCCTTCAACATGTGGTTTAGGTACAACTACCCTAATATCAATCCTTATTCACATGATACATTATCAAATAAAACAAATAACCCCCAAACTCAACCCAGTATGTCTACAGTAGAATCTAGTCTCTCTCTCTCTTTTGTTTTGTTTCACGTCCTCTGTCATGGTGTTTTCAAGCTCACCCATTATTCAGCTGGACCTTACTTCTTGTGAAACTTATGCACCCATCAAAGAAAGACATGACGATCTTTACCACTGCAGGTGCTGTAAGAAGTATATCCCCAGCCCGGTGTATCTTGATGTACACTCAGTCTCCAGAATTCAGCCCATGCCCTTCCATCTGGCATCTTACGTGCTCTTTTCCTGGGAACATACATACTAACACATGGGTTATTTCCTGACAACAGACTTTCTTAAATAACAGCCCTAGGTAAACATTCTGTTATGTAAACATTCTGTCTCAAATACCTGGCCTCTTGTCACAAAAATATTCATAATGATAGCCAAATTATGGTCCCTACAGCAACTGCTGTAAGAATTGCATGTAATCAGTCAAGTGTCTTCCAGTTGAAAGAATATCCAGCTTCTTCAAAATGCCCCTACTTATTACTTTTACTATAATCTAGGTGTGTGTAATGTTCTATTTAATTTCAGAATTGTCCCTATTTATACAAGACCAACTGTCAATTATCTTGTCTATCAATACACATTGTTTCTAGAAATAACACCCCCCTTTGTTACCATAACACATAAGTCACTACTTCTAATTTCCTCCCATAGTTTGATACATACTTAAACATTCTCAAATCATTTTTAGTCCATTTATATCAGTCTCCCCTCAGACTCTTATTTTCCTCAAAACAAAAATAAATTGACCAAACAAGAAAAATAGTAAAGTATATTATAATAACTGCATATTTGCAATAAATTACCACTATTTGTAATGTCTTCATCCTTGGGTGTTATCACACAACAGACTATACTTTTTATTCAATTACTTATGTCATTCCAATGTATCACTCCAATTACAATGATATTGTAAAATAAAAGAAACAAAAACCCTTAATCTAATATTCTGCAAGTTCTGTCAACCAACCTGTCTCAGGATTAGTTTCCAGAGTTTTCCCATATTCAAAACATAACTAAATGTTGTTTATAAATTGTCCAATCCAATATTCAGAATAACAGTCTTTAGTGTTTACTTTATCTTAAATTTTACCTACTCAATTTAGTTCATCATCCCTTTAATAATTAACATTATACTAAAAACTTTTAGTACCAGTAATATCTATTTTACCATGCGCCCTTTTGCCTCTGTTTTTCTGTCATGAGTGGCCTGGTAATAAAAGGTCATTATCCCAATCCCCTTTAGTCTTTCTTCTCCCAGACACATATCATTCCAGATACAGTTCACAGGTCATCAGACACAGTTGTCCCACACTATTCAGCCAGTAGGGTGGGTTAGAGTTCCACACACACTTGTTGAGGTGATAATCACATTCCATGATAACTCCCTTATTCTACTGGCAATCTCTCAGATGAGCTACAGATTATGTAGTTATCAACATAACCCTTGCAGAGAATCCTACCTCAATAAACTATTTGACATAACTGTTATCCCTTATTAAAGAGCATAAATATGTTATGTTTTTATTTTCCTCAAATGGATTATTCTGTGTTATTAAACATGTGCAAGTTTGTCTTTGTTGGAGGAAATTATAGTTTAAATGATTAATTATGTATACATTTAAATTAGAACCATTTCTTTTAATACTATTATGTTATGGTATGAAATGTATGGGTTCTTGGTTAAACTAGGACTGAAAATGTAAGTAAAATGAAATAATTGTCTGTACCTTGCGGGTTTAAGGGAGAGGGATGGCATATCTCTTTAGACAGATAAAAATGTTTGTTTGATGTTCCATTAGTGGAGAAGAGTATATCTTTTAGACAGATTGGAATGTTTGTTTTATGAGGGGAGTAGAAGACATCTCCAGACCTGAAGACACTGCGCTATTGTGTGGATCGGAGAGAGTGTGAGAAACTGATGACGTCATTTTATGTTCTCTCATTAAAATGTAATGTTCTTCGTATTTTGGGTCAGTACTCTCTTGAATTAAATGCTGTTACCTGACTTTTAAGACTGGTCTCGATCTATTTCATGCAAGAAATGATAGACTTACAACTTATTATGAAATAGATAGTGTGAATTTGGTTTTGGCTACAAAACATATAGGGAATTTAGAATTCCTCTAACAATTGGTCCTTCGATCCCGGATCTAAATACCCCTCCCTGTTATCTGGAGCTAGTACGCTGAAAATCGTGCACGAACGAGAGTTTGACTCGTTTTACTAAAGACCTGACTTCTGAATTGAGGTTAAAATTCAGGCCTGCGTATTATCACGGAATACAGGGAAGGTGACTAGATTCAAACGAACAGTGCTTTTCCCAGTCGGCAGCAGGTATAGTAGCCTTTATTCTCGATTTTGGGAGGGATTATTTAGGATATTTATTGATTAAAATGTTATAAAGGAGTTGGATTTGATCAATAATAAGTGCTTGAATATTCTGAACAAATAAAATGGGTTTCTACCGGGGGTATTAACCAAAATCGATAGGAAGGAAACAGGACCGAAATTGATCTGTGGTAAGGTGCACTACCATAAATAAACTAGAGCTTAATAAATCCTGGTCTTGCAAGCCAGAAGGTTATTAAGGAGGGATATAGTACGCATTGGAGAATTAGGACGCTTGTTCCGTACAAATAGGATAGCCATTAATTTAAAAAACATACCTAAATAAAGTTTGAACCTGAGTCTATCTGTATATGGGAAGTAGTCTGACTATCAAGAAGTAGCTGATAGCTGATATATATAAAACAGGTGAGGATAAATTAGGCTTGGTGAGAAGGCAGGGTAATTCTAGGCGAACAGACTAATTGAACCTGTACGGTGTTGAAAGAAATTAATATCTAAAGAAGAGAGGTTAACTTAGTGTAGAGTAGTGAGATGTGAGATATTAACGTTGAAAGTCCCAAGAAGAATATCCTACGGGTGAAATGTAATGTCTGATCAAAAGTCTTCTATAGACGTGGTTCACAGGAAGGAAAATACATACTGACTATTTTTAAAGAGACACACACATAATAAAGTAATTAAGTAACGGTAAATTGTAAATTCGTAGAAAGACACGCACATAGAATTTCAAATTAAATATAGAAAGGCATAGAGAAGTGATTAAATACCATAGCTACTAGTAACGGTAAGGATTAAGAATGGGTGGAAATTCCTCAAAAGAAGCTCCGGAACTAACGGGAGACGAGCGTTATATGGAACAGAGAGACAAGAGAAACATTGATTTCGGTCTAAGATGGAGAAAGAAATACGATTTTGATGGTCGTCTAAATGTAGAAAAGCTGGAATCACTTATAAAACAGATACATAAGGAATGTGGAAATAATGTGAAAAAGCAGAATGAACAGGGGTTATACACAGCTGGAGTTTGGTTTTCAGAAGCAAAAAAGAGAGTTGGAGGCGCAGGAAAAAATGTTAAATCTAACAAGAGTCAAGAGGCGCTGCCCTCCGCTCCCGCAGATGAAAAAGTTAACCAATTGGGTGGAGGTGAGGGTAACAAACTATATCTTTCTCGATTATACCAACAATACAGAAATAATCCAGTCGACAAAATAGTGGTTGTAAGAATAAGGCTGCAGGAGCTACCTGTGAAATTACCACCCAAGTATGTGGATCCCGCTGAAGCCGAGGGAGGTATAATGGAGTTGGAGAAGGGAATAAAGTAGAGAAAAATGGATGAGGTGAGTCAAAAGAAAAATATAAAATGTTTTAATTGTAACGAAATTGGACATTTCGCCCGGGAGTGTAACACTCCCTGCAAATGTCGTCAACAAGGTTGTAATTTAACTGAGGGGAAGATCAGAGGTGACAATCGAGTAAAAAAAGGAAGGGTCAGATACAAAGAGAGCGAGATTAAGGAGAATCCTGAGGGAAAACTTTGGGTCATTTAATTAGGGCTATTTTCTGTTGTCCAGAGGCCGGCGTTACACATTTAAACAGAGAAGATGGGTCTATTTGCGGAGAATCTCAGTCAGTTCCAGTGTTGGTGGTATAGTGGTGAGCGCAGCAGTCTTACCAACGGCAATCCACCGTTCGGTTCCCAGCTGAGGCGGTTAACTAAAAATTATATTAGATTGTAATTCATATATTTGTATGTTTTGCCTGAAAAAAATATGGTCGCTAGTGTTTGTAAAAGATATGAAATGAAAATAAATAAAAATAATGGCGAGACAATTTCGATGTAATACGCTATTTTGCCCAAAATTATCTGGTGGAATAATGTATTGAGATGGGAGTCGTAATTAAATAAATGTATCATAGAAGAGAAAGGCACCTAAAGATAAATGTAGGGAATAACGGAGAGATACGATACAATTTCATGCTATCCGGATGTTATAGCTCTTTATGAATCGACTGACATACGATAAATTTAGCACAAAACATGGTACGTTTAAATGTTAGGGTATAGAAAGTTGAGAAGTTTGGTTGGTTTTACTTTGATGATTAGAATTTAAAACTGAACTCAATCTGAATAGGGAATATATATTTTACAGAGGCAGGCAGATTTGTGGCGTCGTTTTACGTTGAACAACATCGTTCCTCAAATTTAAACAGAGG
>NW_027035591.1:0-10984 GCF_034236695.1 Oncorhynchus nerka
AAACAAGGGATCATGGACTATGGCTAAGGAGTAACTGAGAAACAAGGGATCATGGGCTATGGCTGAGTGTATGAAGCTAAAGGGATCATGGACTATGGTTAAGTGTGTATACGAAACAAGGGATCATGGACTATGGTTAAGGTATATATGAAACAAGGGATCATGGACTATGGTTAAGTGTATATATGAAACAAGGGATCATGGACTATGGTTAAGGGTATATGAAACAAGGGATTATGGACTATGGTTAAAGGTATGAAACAAGGGATTATGGACTATGGCTAAGTGTATATATGAAACAAGGGATTATGGACTATGGCTAAGTGTATATATGAAACTAAGGGATCATGGACTATGGTTAAGTGTATATATGAAACAAGGGATCATGGACTATGGCTAAGTGTATGAAACAAGGGATCATGGACTATGGTTAAGGGTATGAAACAAGGGATCATGGACTATGGCTAAGGAGTATGAAACAAGGGATCATGGACTATGGCTAAGTGTATGAAACTAGGGATCATGGACTATGGCTAAGTGTATATATGAAACTAGGGATCATGGACTATGGCTAAGTGTATATATGAAACTAGGGATCATGGACTATGGCTAAGTGTATATATGAAACAAGGGATCATGGACTATGGCTAAGTGTATATGAAACAAGGGATCATGGACTATGGCTAAGTGTATATATGAAACAAGGGATCATGGACTATGGTTAAGGAGTATGAAACAAGGGATCATGGACTATGGCTAAGGAGTATGAAACAAGGGATCATGGACTATGGCTAAGTGATGTATGAAACAAGGGATCATGGACTATGGCTAAGTGTATATGAAACAAGGGATCATGGACTATGGCTAAGTGTATGTATGAAACAAGGGATCATGGACTATGGCTAAGTGTATATATGAAACAAGGGATCATGGACTATGGCTAAGTGTATATATGAAACAAGGGATCATGGACTATGGCTAAGGGTATGAAACAATGGATCATGGACTATGGCTAAGGGTATGAAACAAGGGATCATGGACTATGGCTAAGTGTATATATGAAACTAGGGATCATGGACTATGGTTAAGTGTATATATGAAACAAGGGATCATGGACTATGGTTAAGTGTATATATGAAACAAGGGATCATGGACTATGGCTAAGTGTATATATGAAACAAGGGATCATGGACTATGGCTAAGTGTATATATGAAACAAGGGATCATGGACTATGGCTAAGTGTATATATGAAACAAGGGATCATGGACTATGGCTAAGTGTATATATGAAACAAGGGATTATGGACTATGGCTAAGTGTATATATGAAACAAGGGATCATGGACTATGGCTAAGTGTATATATGAAACAAGGGATCATGGACTATGGCTAAGTGTATATATGAAACAAGGGATCATGGACTATGGTTAAGTGTATATATGAAACAAGGGATCATGGACTATGGTTAAGGGTATGAAACAAGGGATCATGGACTATGGCTAAGTGTATATATGAAACAAGGGATCATGGACTATGGCTAAATGTATATATGAAACAAGGGATTATGGACTATGGCTAAGGGTATATATGAAACAAGGGATCATGGACTATGGCTAAGTGTATATATGAAACAAGGGATCATGGACTATGGCTAAGTGTATATATGAAACAAGGGATCATGGACTATGGCTAAGTGTATATATGAAACAAGGGATCATGGACTATGGCTAAGTGTATATATGAAACAAGGGATCATGGACTATGGCTAAGTGTATATATGAAACTAGGGATCATGGACTATGGCTAAGTGTAGTATGAAACAAGGGATCATGGACTATGGCTAAGTGTATATATGAAACAAGGGATCATGGACTATGGCTAAGTGTATATATGAAACAAGGGATTATGGACTATGGCTAAGTGTATATATGAAACAAGGGATTATGGACTATGGCTAAGTGTGTATGAAACAAGGGATCATGGACTATGGCTAAGTGTATATATGAAACAAGGGATCATGGACTATGGCTAAATGTATATATGAAACAAGGGATCATGGACTATGGTTAAGTGTATATATGAAACAAGGGATCATGGACTATGGTTAAGTGTATATATGAAACAAGGGATCATGGACTATGGTTAAGTGTATATATGAAACAAGGGATCATGGACTATGGTTAAGGGTATGAAACAAGGGATCATGGACTATGGCTAAGTGTATATATGAAACAAGGGATTATGGACTATGGCTAAATGTATATATGAAACAAGGGATTATGGACTATGGCTAAGGGTATATATGAAACAAGGGATCATGGACTATGGTTAAGTGTATATATGAAACAAGGGATCATGGACTATGGTTAAGGGTATGAAACAAGGGATCATGGACTATGGTTAAGGGTATGAAACAAGGGATCATGGACTATGGCTAAGTGTATATATGAAACAAGGGATCATGGACTATGGTTAAGGGTATGAAACAAGGGATCATGGACTATGGCTAAGTGTATATATGAAACAAGGGATCATGGACTATGGCTAAGTGTATATATGAAACAAGGGATCATGGACTATGGTTAAGGGTATGAAACAAGGGATCATGGACTATGGCTAAGTGTATATATGAAACAAGGGATCATGGACTATGGCTAAGTGTATATATGAAACAAGGGATCATGGACTATGGCTAAGTGTATATATGAAACAAGGGATTATGGACTATGGCTAAGTGTATATATGAAACAAGGGATTATGGACTATGGCTAAGTGTATATATGAAACAAGGGATCATGGACTATGGTTAAGTGTATATATGAAACAAGGGATTATGGACTATGGTTAAGGGTATGAAACAAGGGATCATGGACTATGGTTAAGTGTATATATGAAACAAGGGATCATGGACTATGGTTAAGTGTATATATGAAACAAGGGATCATGGACTATGGTTAAGGGTATGAAACAAGGGATCATGGACTATGGTTAAGTGTATATATGAAACAAGGGATCATGGACTATGGTTAAGTGTATATATGAAACAAGGGATCATGGACTATGGTTAAGGGTATATATGAAACAAGGGATCATGGACTATGGTTAAGTGTATATATGAAACAAGGGATCATGGACTATGGCTAAGTGTATATATGAAACAAGGGATCATGGACTATGGCTAAGTGTATATATGAAACAAGGGATCATGGACTATGGTTAAGTGTATATATGAAACAAGGGATCATGGACTATGGCTAAATGTATATATGAAACAAGGGATCATGGACTATGGTTAAGGGTATGAAACAAGGGATCATGGACTATGGCTAAGGTATATATGAAACAAGGGATCATGGACTATGGCTAAGTGTATATATGAAACAAGGGATCATGGACTATGGCTAAGGAGTATGAAACAAGGGATCATGGACTATGGCTAAGTGTATGTATGAAACAAGGGATCATGGACTATGGCTAAGTGTATATATGAAACAAGGGATCATGGACTATGGCTAAGTGTATATATGAAACTAGGGATCATGGACTATGGTTAAGTGTATATATGAAACAAGGGATCATGGACTATGGTTAAGTGTATATATGAAACAAGGGATTATGGACTATGGTTAAGTGTATATATGAAACAAGGGATCATGGACTATGGTTAAGGGTATGAAACAAGGGATCATGGACTATGGCTAAGTGTATATATGAAACAAGGGATCATGGACTATGGCTAAGTGTATATATGAAACAAGGGATCATGGACTATGGTTAAGGGTATGAAACAAGGGATCATGGACTATGGCTAAGTGTATATATGAAACAAGGGATCATGGACTATGGTTAAGTGTATATATGAAACAAGGGATCATGGACTATGGCTAAGTGTATATATGAAACAAGGGATTATGGACTATGGCTAAGTGTATATATGAAACAAGGGATTATGGACTATGGCTAAGTGTATATATGAAACAAGGGATCATGGACTATGGTTAAGTGTATATATGAAACAAGGGATCATGGACTATGGCTAAGTGTATGAAACAAGGGATCATGGACTATGGCTAAGTGTATATATGAAACAAGGGATCATGGACTATGGTTAAGTGTATATATGAAACAAGGGATCATGGACTATGGTTAAGGGTATGAAACAAGGGATCATGGACTATGGCTAAGTGTATATATGAAACAAGGGATTATGGACTATGGCTAAGTGTATATATGAAACAAGGGATTATGGACTATGGTTAAGTGTATATATGAAACAAGGGATCATGGACTATGGTTAAGTGTATATATGAAACAAGGGATCATGGACTATGGCTAAGTGTATATATGAAACAAGGGATTATGGACTATGGTTAAGTGTATATATGAAACAAGGGATCATGGACTATGGTTAAGTGTATATATGAAACAAGGGATCATGGACTATGGTTAAGTGTATATGAAACAAGGGATCATGGACTATGGTTAAGTGTATATGAAACAAGGGATCATGGACTATGGTTAAGTGTATATATGAAACAAGGGATCATGGACTATGGTTAAGTGTATATATGAAACAAGGGATCATGGACTATGGCTAAGTGTATATATGAAACAAGGGATTATGGACTATGGCTAAGTGTGTATATGAAACAAGGGATCATGGACTATGGTTAAGTGTATATATGAAACAAGGGATCATGGACTATGGTTAAGTGTATATATGAAACAAGGGATCATGGACTATGGCTAAGTGTATATATGAAACAAGGGATCATGGACTATGGCTAAGTGTATATATGAAACTAGGGATCATGGACTATGGTTAAGGAGTATGAAACAAGGGATCATGGACTATGTAGTTAGGGTATGAAACAAGGAATCATGGACTATGGTTAAGGGTATGAAACAAGGGATCATGGACTATGGCTAAATCTATATGAAACAAGGGATCATGGACTATGGTTAAGGGTATGAAGCAAGGGATCATGGACTATGGCTAAGTGTATATATGAAACAAGGATCATGGACTATGGCTAAGGGTATGAAACAATGGATCATGGACTATGGCTAAGTATATATGAAACAAGGGATCATGGACTATGGTTAAATGGCATGAAACAAGGGATCATGGACTATGGCTAAAGGTATGAAAAACAAGGGATCATGGACGGCTATGGCTAACTATGGCTATGTATGAAAGAAGGGATCATGGACTATGGCTAAGTGTATATATGAAAAAGGGTATGAACAAGGGATCATGGACTATGGCTAAGGGTATGAAATAAGGGATCATGGACTATGGCTAAGTGTATATATGAAACAAGGGATTATGGACTATGGTTAAGGGGGTATGAAACAAGGGATCATGGACTATGGCTTAATATGAAACAAGGGATTATGTATGGTTAAGGGTATGAAACAAGGGATCATGGACTATGGGTAAGGGTGTATACTATATGAAACAAGGGATCATGGACTATGGTTAAGGATATGAAACAAGGGATCATGGACTATGGCTAAGTGTATATATGAAACAAGGGATCATGGACTATGGTTAAGTGTATATATGAAACAAGGGATCATGGACTATGGTTAAGGGTATGAAACAAGGGATCATGGACTATGGCTAAGTGTATATATGAAACAAGGGATCATGGACTATGGTTAAGGGTATGAAACAAGGGATCATGGACTATGGTTAAGGGTATGAAACAAGGATCATGGGGTTAAGGGTATGAAACATGGACTATGGTTAAGTGTATATATGAAACAAGGGATCATGGACTTTTAAGGGTATGAAACAAGGGATCATGCACTATGGTTATATATATGAAACAAGGGATTATGGACTATGGCTAAATGTATATATGAAACAAGAAACAAGGGATCATGGACTATGGTTAAGGGTATGAAACAAGGGATCATGGACTATGGTTACAAGGATTATGGACTATGGCTAAATGTATATATGAAACAAGGGATCATGGACTATGGCTAAGTGTATATATGAAACAAGGGATCATGGACTATGGCTAAGTGTATATATGAAACAAGGGATCATGGACTATGGTTAAGTGTATATATGAAACAAGGGATTATGGACTATGGCTAAGTGTATATATGAAACAAGGGATTATGGACTATGGCTAAGTGTATATATGAAACAAGGGATTATGGACTATGGTTAAGGGTATGAAACAAGGGATCATGGACTATGGTTAAGTGTATGAAACAAGGGATTATGGACTATGGCTAAGTGTATATATGAAACAAGGGATTATGGACTATGGTTAAGGGTATGAAACAAGGGATCATGGACTATGGTTAAGTGTATATATGTAACAAGGGATTATGGACTATGGTTAAGGGTTATATGGCGTGATAATGTGAAATGCAATTTATTCAGAACAATGAGGGCAACCGATGAATCGTTCAACTGGGTGAGCAATGCCCAGGTGTAGAACCTGAAAGCTTATGTGGAGACATAGAGTGTTGATGAACACACTGGAACAGAATAGATATTGTCAATGTAATGCCTTTACTAGTCTGTCTTTACACTTATCAGGCATTGAAACGTCATGTTGGCCATAGATTATCAGACGGTCAGGACAAAATCAAATCAGTGAAACAGTGACATTGGGTAGCAGAGTTTTTACTCCGTTCTGGACTTCAATTCAGAAGACAGAGACATCTGTAATTGAAATGTTGCAGTACAGAATCAGTGTACCAGCCTAGCTCTGGATGTGGCTCTGTGAAATTTATACACCAGGGTTTTATACTGTTTTATACGTTATGTTTGGCGTAAAAGCAACACACCATCCCCACTGTCAAACATGGTGGTGGCAGCATCATGGTTTGGGCCTGCTTTTCTTCAGCAGGGACAGGGAAGATGGTTAAAATTGATGGGAAGATGGATGGAGCCAAATACAGGACCATTCTGGAAGAAAACCTGATGGAGTCTGCAAAAGACCTGAGACTGGGACGGAGAATTGTCTTCCAACAAGACAATGATCCAAAACATAAAGCAAAATCTACAATGGAATGGTTAAAAAATAAACATATCCAGGTGTTAGAATGGCCAAGTCAAAGTCCAGACCTGAATCCAATCGAGAATCTGTGGAAAGAACTGAAAACTGCTGTTCACAAATGCTCTCCATCCAACCTCACTGAGCTCGAGCTGTTTTGCAAGGAGGAATGGGAAAAAATTCAGTCTCTCGATGTGCAAAACTGATAGAGACATACCCCAAGTGACTTACAGCTGTAATCGCAGCAAAAGGTGGCGCTACAAAGTATTAATTTAAGGGGGCTGAATAATTTTGCACGCCCAATTTTTCAGTTTTTGATTTGTTAAAAAAGTTTGAAATATCCAATAAATGTCGTTCCACTTCATGATTGTGTCCCACTTGTTGTTGATTCTTCACAAAAAATACAGTTTTATATCTTTATGTTTGAAGCCTGAAATGTGGCAAAAGGTCGCAAAGTTCAAGGGGGCCGAATACTTTCGCAAGGCACTGTATATCAGTGAGGAATGAGGGTTTTATACTGAGGTATATCAGTGAGGAATGAGGGTTTTATACTGATGTATATCAGTGAGGAATAAATGTTTTATACTGAGGTATATCAGTGAGGAATAAATGTTTTATACTGAGGTATATCAGTAAGGAATGAGGGTTTTATACTGAGGTATATCAGTGAGGAATAAATGTTTTATACTGAGGTATATCAGTGAGGAATGAGGGTTTTATACTGAGGTATATCAGTGAGGAATAAGTGTTTTATACTGATGTATATCAGTGAGGAATAAGTGTTTTATACTGATGTATATCAGTGAGGAATAAGTGTTTTATACTGAGGTATATCAGTGAAGAATGAGGGTTTTATACTGAGGTATATCAGTGAGGAATAAGTGTTTTATACTGATGTATATCAGTGAGGAATAAGTGTTTTATACTGAGGTATATCAGTGAGGAATGAGGGTTTTATACTGATGTATATCAGTGAGGAATAAGTGTTTTATACTGATGTATATCAGTGAGGAATGAGGGTCTTATACTGAGGTATATCAGTGTAGCAAGTTCAGGAACAGTGTGTAATGATTTTCCTCCTCTTCTGAGGAGTTGGGTTGTCAGGAGACACTGTGGCCCCATCCGAGGACACCCCCGGACAGGGCCAAACAGGAAGGATATAACCCCACCCACTTTGCCAAAGCACAGCCCCCACACCACTAGAGGGATATCTTCAACCACCAACTTACCATCCTGAGACAAGAGTATAGCCCACAAAGATCTCCGCCACGGCACAACCCAAGGGGGCGCCAACCCAGACAGGAAGATCACATCAGTGACTCAACCCACTCAAGTAACACACCCCTCCCAGGGACGGTATGAAAGAGCCCCAGTAAGCCAGTGACTCAGCCCCTGTAATAGGGTTAGAGGCAGAGAATCCCAGTGGAAAGAGGGGAACCGGCCAGGCAGAGACAGCAAGGGCGGTTCGTTGCTCCAGAGCCTTTCCGTTCACCTTCCCACTCCTGGGCCAGACTACACTCAATCATATGACCCACTGAAGAAATGAGTCTTCAGTAAAGACTTAAAGGTTGAGACCGAGTTTGCGTCTCTTACATGGGTAGGCAGACCATTCCATAAAAATGGAGCTCTATAGGAGAAAGCCCTGCCTCCAGCTGCTTGCTTAGAAATTCTAGGGACAATTAGGAGGCCTGCGTGTAGGTATGTACGGCAGGACCAAATCAGAGAGATAGGTAGGAGCAAGCCCATGTAATGCTTTGTAGGTTAGCAGTAAAACCTTGAAATCAGCCCTTGTCTTAACAGGAAGCCAGTGTAGGGAGGCTAGCACTGGAGTAATATGATCACATTTTTTGGTTCTAGTCAGGATTCTAGCAGCCGTATTTAGCACTAACTGAAGTTTATTTAGTGCTTTATCCGGGTAGCCGGAAAGTAGAGCATTGCAGTAGTCTAACCTAGAATTAACAAAAGCATGGATACATTTTTCTGCATCATTTTTGGACAGAAAGTTTCTGATTTTTGCAATGTTACTTAGATGGAAAAAAGCTGTCCTTGAAATGGTCTTGATATGTTCTTCAAAAGAGAGATCAGGGTCCAGAGTAACTCAGAGGTCCTTCACAGTTTCATTTGAGACGACTGTACAACCATTAAGATTAATTGTCAGATTCAACAGAAGATCTCTTTGTTTCTTGGGACCTAGAACAAGCATCTCTGTTTTGTCCGAGTTTAAAAGTAGAAAGTTTGCAGCCATCCACTTCCTTATGTCTGAAACACATGCTTCTAGCAAGGGCAATTTCGGGGCTTCACCATGTTTCATTGAAATGTACAGCTGTGTGTCATCCGCATAGCAGTGAAAGTTAACATTATGTTTTCGAATAACATCCCCAAGAGGTAAAAGATATAGTGAAAACAACAAGAGTGGGAAAACAGGCTACCTACGTATGGTTCTCAATCAGAGACAACGATTGACAGCTGCCTCTGATTGGGACCCATACCAGGCCAAACACATAGAAATACCAAACATAGAACAAAAACATCAAATGCCCACCCCAACTCACGCCCTGACCAACCTAAAATAGAAACACACAAAAGGAACTAAGGTCAGGACGTGACAAGTGTCATAGTTATTTATTTGTTCTCATTTTAATCTGAATGGTCTGGGCCTCAAGACAGTGAAGTCTTGTAGGGATGGTGACTGACTGCATTCTCAGCAAAGTGCTAAATCTAGCTTTTGTGACGACGCACTGCTGTTGTCAACCTTGGTTACGCTTTGAATTTGGGAATGTACGTAACTGTACTGTTTTTGTTTGCTAATGTAAGAAATGCAAGAAGTCGGAATGATCCAGTGAAATCCATGACTGATCTCTTTTGTCAACGGTTGTCTATTATTTTATTTTAGTGACTGAATGCTTTATGCTTGAGTTCTGCTTAGTGTCTTAACAGGTGTTCAATATTAACATCCATCTCCTGCTGATCGTCAATCCATACTATATTTTCAGTCAGTCAGCAAGCCCCTTAGACTGAGAATGACTCTCAGTGCTCATAAAGAGTGAACTTGTACGAAGCTATGGCTGTCAGCATCAGTGGGGGGCGTATTTCCTTGGTTGTGACAGAGGAAAGACACTAGGCGTGCAGGAGCCCTTTACTTCCCAACTCGACTCCAGGAATGGAGCCCTGATCCTAAATCACAAGCAGTAGGAGCCATTGGAAATGTAGAAAGACAGAGTTGGTATTTCCAGCTAAACAATCTCATTCCTGGACACCAGCTGTTTGGCAGAGTGAGAGTGGGAAGCCAGCCAGCAATGCTTCAGGCCATTTTGTAAAGGTGCCTGTTAATTTTTTCCTAGTCCTCTTTTTTGGGATTCAGGAAACAAGTCATTGGTCTTTTTTCGGCATCTGTGACGTTCATTATGTGTTTATTTTTACTTTGTCTGGCATACTGGGCATGGTTGTGGTTTCTGTGATCGGAGTCCAGGAAACTGATACAGTCGAGGTCTAACTCCGTGCTATCGTCTATAACTCTATCGTCTATAACTCTATCGCCTCTGATCTGCACCACTGACAGATATTATTCCTAATCAATTCTTCCTCCAGATTTCGTCATTGTTTGAGAATGAGAAAGACAATCTGTGAGAGAGGAAAAGTTAGCTTTGCCTGTAGAGAATCTAGCTGAAAGACAGAATATGAGGTAGGCCTCAGCACTTTTAGAAGGCTGTTGTGGATCAATATTCAAAAAGTATTTGTCTCTTTTCATACAGCAGGAAGCAGTGGATACGTATCTGTGGATTTCTTTAGAGCAATGATGTTCCATCCGGGTTCTGTAGAGGTACAGTGTCACGTTCTGACCTTAGTTCCTTTGTTTTGTCTTTGTTTTAGTATGGTCAGGGCGTGAGTTGGAGTGGGCAGTCTATGTGCGTTTTCTATGATTTGGTATTTCTGTGTTTGGCCTGGTATGGTTCTCAATCA
>NW_027035592.1:5000-10986 GCF_034236695.1 Oncorhynchus nerka
TCTCCTCACAGCCTCTTCGTACTGGTGTGTCTGGGTTCAGTATAGGCTGATTGGAGAAGGGAGCAGCATGTCACCATACATTGTCCCAGATGGATCCCTCCTCCTTATCGTGGACTACTGTGGACCAGGGGCCCATAGATGCACTTCAATGACAATTACAGTGTAATCTACGGCTGTTAGTCGTCTCTCGTGTTGCTCATTACTATCATTATGTTAAGGACTGTTTAAGATTTCACGTCTAGGGGCCAGACAACTGATGAGCCTGGGCGGTTTTGGGGAGTCTGACTCTAAATGATTTACCTCTGTTTATTATACAGAGAGGGCACCAGGCATTGCAACAATTCATTGTTTTATACATATACATGGAAAAGGGCTTGCATGTGATCTCAGATCTTCGCCCTTCGCCCGTCTCCATACATCCTCTCAGCTCTCTGTGCGTCAGGGAGACGTGGTGTATGCTGTCATCTTCGCCCTTCGCCCGTCTCCATACATCCTCAATTCTGATCTAGTCATTTGGTTATTTTTATTCACTTGTCCACATCATCATATCATCAGCCGACGCTGTGAAGGATGACAAAACAGCCTAAAGCAAAAACACATCACCATGGTTTCCTAGAGAGACGCCCAAAGAGGAAGATCAATGATAATTGTATCAATATTTTGCTGAACACATTGATCATCTAGAAAATGTTTGTTCTCCATTGGCTGTCCCCTCCTCTACTCTCATTGGCTGTACCTTCCTCTACTCTCATTGGCTGTCCCCTCCTCTCTTTCTCATTGGCTGTACCCTCCTCTATCTCCTCCCATTGGCTGTACCTTCCTCTACTCCCATTGGCTGTACCTTCCTCTACTCCCATTGGCTGTACCCTCCTCTACTCCCATTGGCTGTACCCTCCTCTACTCCCATTGGCTGTACCTTCTACTCCCATTGGCTTGCCCTCCTCTAATCCCATTGGCTGTACCTTCCTCACTCCATTGGCTGTGCCTTCCTCTTTCTCTCTATTATTGTCCCTTCCTCTACTCTCATTGGCTGTACCTTCCTCTACTCTCATTGGCTGTACCTTCCTCTACTCTCATTATTGTCCCTTCCTCTACTCTCATTGGCTGTACCCTCCTCTACTCTCATTGGCTGTCCCTTCCTCTACTCTCATTGGCTGTACCTTCCTCTACTCTCATTGGCTGTACCTTCCTCTACTCTCATTGGCTGTACCTTCCTCTACTCTCATTGGCTGTACCCTCCTCTACTCCCATTGGCTGTACCCTCCTCTCTTTCTCATTGGCTGTACCCTCCTCTACTCTCATGGCTGTACCTTCCTCTACTCTCATTATTGTCCCTCTTCTCATGGCTGATCCTCTACTCCCCGGTGGCTGTGCCCTCTGCTCCATTGGCTGTCCCCTCCCTCTCATTGAAACATGCCCTCCTCTACCTCATTATTGCACCTTCCTCTACTCTCATTGGCTGTACCTTCCTCTACTCTCATTGGCTGTACCCTCCTCTACTCCCATTGGCTGTACCCTCCTCTCTTTCTCATTGGCTGTACCCTCCTCTACTCTCATGGCTGTACCTTCCTCTACTCTCATTGGCTGTCCCCTCTTCTCATGGCTGTACCCTCCTCTACTCCCATTGGCTGTACCCTCCTCTACTCCCATTGGCTGTCCCCTCCTCTCATTGGCTGTACCCTCCTCTACTCTCATTGGCTGTCCCCTCCTCTACCCTCTCATTGGCTGTCCCCTCCTCTACTCCCATTGCCTGTCCCCTCTCTCATGGCTCATGCCTCCTACTCTCATTGGCTGTCCCCTCCTCTCATTTGGCTGTTCCTTCCTCTCTTTCTCATTATTGTGACCTTCCTCTTTTTCTCATTATTGTCCCTCTTCTCATGCTAGAAATTTTCCTCTCTTTCTCATTGGCTGTCCCCTCCTCCCATGGCTGTTCAGACCTTCCTCTTTCTCGTTATTGTCCCCTCCTCTCATGGCTGTACCTTCCTCTCTTTCTCATTGGCTGTCCCCTCTTCTCATGGCTGTACCTTCCTCTCTTTCTCATTGGCTGTACCTTCCTCTCTTGGCTGTACCTTCCTCTCTTTCTCATTGGCTGTACCCTCCTCTACTCTCATTGGCTGTCCCCTCCTCTACTCTCATTGGCTGTCCCCTCCTCTACTCTCATTGGCTGTACCCTCTTCTCATGGCTGTACCTTCCTCTCTTTCTCATGGCTGTACCTTCCTCTCATGGCTGTACCTTCCTCTCTTTCTCATTGGCTGTACCCTCTTCTCATGGCTGTACCTTCCTCTCTTTCTCATGGCTGTCCCCTCCTCTCATGGCTGTACCTTCCTCTCTTTCTCATTATTGTCCCCTCCCCTCCTCATGGCTGTGCCTTCCTTCTCTTTCTCATGGCTGTACCTTCCTCTCTTTCTCATGGCTGTACCTTCCTCTCTTTCTCATTGGCTGTACCCTCTTCTCATGGCTGTACCTTCCTCTCTTTCTCATGGCTGTCCCCTCCTCTCATGGCTGTACCTTCCTCTCTTTCTCATTGGCTGTCCCCTCCTCTCATGGCTGTACCTTCCTCTCTTTCTCATTATTGTCCCCTCTTCATGTATATTGTGCCTTCCTCTCTTTCTCATTATTGTACCTTCCCCTCTTGGCTGTACCTTTCCTCTTTCTCATTATTGTACCCTCCTCTACTCATTATTGTCCCCTCCCTTCTCTCATTATTGTCCCTCCTCTACTCTCATTATTGTCCCTCCCTTTCTCTCATTGGCTGTACCCTCTTCTCATGGCTGTACCTTCCTCTCTTTGTCATGGCTGTACCTTCCTCTCATGGCTGTACCTTCCTCTCTTTTTCATTGGCTGTACCCTCTTCTCATGGCTGTACCTTCCTCTCTTTCTCATGGCTGTCCCCTCCTCTCATATTGTAATACCTTCCTCTCTTCTCATTGGCTGTCCCCTCCTCTCATGGCTGTACCTTCCTCTCTTTCTCATGGCTGTACCTTCCTCTCATGGCTGTACCTTCCTCTCTTTCTCATTGGCTGTACCCTCTTCTCATGGCTGTACCTTCCTCTCTTTCTCATGGCTGTCCCCTCCTCTCATGGCTGTACCTTCCTCTCTTTCTCATTGGCTGTCCCCTCCTCTCATGGCTGTACCTTCCTCTCTTTCTCATGGCTGTACCTTCCTCTCTTTCTCATGGCTGTACCTTCCTCTCTTTCTCATTGGCTGTACCCTCTTCTCATGGCTGTACCTTCCTCTCTTTCTCATTGGCTGTCCCCTCCTCTCATGGCTGTACCTTCCTCTCTTTCTCATTGGCTGTACCTTCCTCTCTTTCTCATTGGCTGTCCCCTCCTCTCATGGCTGTACCTTCCTCTCTTTCTCATTATTGTCCCTCCTCTCATGGTTGTCCCCTCCTCTCATTTTTGTATACCTCTCTTTCTCATTATTGTCCCTCCTCTCATGGTTGTAATTCCTCCCTCTACTCTCATTATTGTCCCCTCTTCTCATGGCTGTACCTTCCTCTCTTTCTCATTGGCTGTCCCCTCTTCTCATGGTTGTGCCTTCCTCTCTTTCTCATTATTGTCCCCTCCTCTCATGGGTTGTACCTTCCTCTCTTTCTCATTGGCTGTCCCCTCTTCTCATGGCTGTACCTTCCTTCCTTCTCATTGGCTGTCCCCTCCTCTCATGGCTGTACCTTCCTCTCTTTCTCATTATTGTACCCTCCTCATGGCTGTCCCTCCTCTCATGGCTGTAATCTCCCTCTACTCTCATTATTGTCCCCTCCTCTCATGGCTGTCCCTCTTCTACTCTCATTATTGTAACCTTCCTCTCTTTCTCATTGGCTGTACCTTCCTCTCTTATTGTACCTTCCTCTCTTTCTCATTAAATTCCTCCTACTCTCATTATTGTCCCCTCCTCTACTCTCATTATTGTCCCCTCCTCTACTCTCATTGGTTGTCCCCTCCTCTACTCTCATTATTGCCTCTTCTCATGTATTGTACCTTTCCCTCTTTCCTCATGGCTGTACCTTCCTCTCATGGCTGTACCTTCCTCTCTTTCTCATTATTGTACCATCTTCTCATGGTTGTACCTTCCTCTCTTTCTCTGGCTGTCCCCCTCTCATGGGCTGTACCTTCCTTCCTTTCATTATTGTCCCTCCTTCTCATGGCTGTACCTTCCTCTCTTTCTCATGGCTGTACCTTCCTCTCTTTCTCATGTGTACCTTCCTCTCTTTCTCATTGGCTGTACCCTCTTCATGGCTGTACCTTCCTCTCTTTCTCATGGCTGTCCCCTCCTCTCATATTGTATTCCTTCCTCTCTTTCTCATTGGCTGTCCCCTCCTCTCATGGCTTCCTTCCTCTCTTTCTCATGGCTGTACCTTCCTCTCTTTCTCATGGCTGTAACCTTCCTCTCTTTCTCGTTATTGTAACCTCTTCTCCTCATGGCTGTACCTTCCTCTCTTTCTCATTGGCTGTCCCCTTCTCATATTCTTCCTCTCTTTCTCATTATTGTACCTTCCTCTCTTTCTCATTGGCTGTCCCCTCCTCTCATGGCTGTACCTTCCTCTCTTTCTCATTGGCTGTCCCCTCCTCTCATGGCTGTCCCCTCCTCTCATGGCTGTACCTTCCTCTCTTTCTCATTGGCTGTCCCCTCCTCTCATGGCTGTACCCTCCTCTACTCTCATTATTGTCCCTTCTCATGGCTGTACCTTTCCTCTCTTTCTCATTGGCTGTCCCTCTTCTCATGTTTTGTACCTTCCTCTCTCTTTCTCATTGGCTGTCCCCTCCTCTCATGGCTGTACCTTCCTCTCTTTCTCATTGGCTGTCCCCTCTTCTCTTGGCTACCTTCCTCTCTTTCTCATTGGCTGTCCCCTATCTCCTTGCTGTACCTTCCTCTCTTTCTCATTGGCTGTACCCTCCTCTCATGGCTGTCCCTCCTCTCATGGTATTACCCTCTCATCTCTCTCATTGGCTGTCCCCTCTCATGGTTGTCCCTCCTCTATCTCTCATTGAAATTGTCCCTCCTCTCATGGCTGTCCTCCTCTCCTCATGGCTGTCCCCTCTCTCCTCTCATGGCTGTCCTCTTCCTCCTCCTCTCATGGTTGTCCCCTCCTCCTCTCATGGCTGTCACCTCCTCCTCTCATGGCTGTCACCTCCTCTTCTCATGGACGTCCTCTCCTCTCTGGTTGTCCCCTCCTCTCCCTATCATGGCTGTCCCCTCCCTCTCCTCTCATGGCTGTCCCCTCCTCTCCTCTCTCGAGCATGGGTTTCCACCTCCTCTTCTCATGGCTGTCCCCTCCTCTCCTCCTCATGGCTGTCCCCTCTTCTCATGGGATACCTTCCTCTTCTTCTCATTGGCTGTACCCTCTTCTCATGGCTGTACCTTCTCTTTCTCATTAGCTGTCCCCTCCTCTCATGGCTGTACCTTCCTCCTCTTTCTCATTGGCTGAAATTCTTCCTCTCTTTCTCATTGTCCCCTCCTCTCATGGTTGTACCCTTCCTCTCTTTCTCATTGGCTGTCCCTCCTCTCATGGCTGTCCCCTCCTCTCCTATGGCTGTCCCTTCCCTCTTTCTCATTATTGCTGTCCCCTCCTCTCATGTCTCTTCCTCATGTATTGTACCTTCCTCTCTTTCTCATTGGCTGTCCCTCTTCTCATTGTACCTTCCTCTCTTTCTCATTATTGTCCCCTCTTCTCATGGCTGTACCTTCCTCTCTTTCTCATTATTGTCCCCTCCTCTCATGGCTTCCTTCCTCTCTTTCTCATTGGCTGTCCCCTCTTCTCATGGCTGTACCTTCCTCTCTTTCCTCATTGGCTGTCCCCCTCCTCTCAGCATTACCTTCCTCTCTTTCTCATTCAAACAGCCTGCCCTCCTCATGGCTGTCCCCCTCCTCTCATGGCTGTGCCCTCCTCTTTCTCTCATTGGCTGTCCCCTCCTCTCATGGCTGTCCCCTCCTCTGCATCTGTTATTTCTCCTCCTCCTCTCATGGCTGTCCCTCCTCTCATGG
>NW_027035593.1:0-10994 GCF_034236695.1 Oncorhynchus nerka
TAGGAAAGGATGAAACAGCGTCTGTGCCCCAGTAAGTACAGATAGTAGTATAAATCCCCTGTAGGAAAGGATGAAACAGCGTCTGTGCCCCCCCAGTAAGTACAGATAGTAGTATAAATCCCCTGTAGGAAAGGATGAAACAGCGTCTGTGCCCCCAGTAAGTACAGATAGTAACGTTAGTATAAATCCCCTGTAGGAAAGGATGAAACAGCGTCTGTGCCCCAGTAAGTACAGATAGTAGTATAAATCCCCTGTAGGAAAGGATGAAACAGCGTCTGTGCCCCCAGTAAGTACAGATAGTAACGTCAGTATAAATCCCTGTAGAAGGATGAAACAGCGTCTGTGCCCCCAGTAAGTACAGATAGTAACGTTAGTATAAATCCCCTGTAGGAAAAGGATGAAACAGCGTCTGTGCCCCAGTAAGTACAGATAGTAACGTCAGTATAAATCCCCTGTAGGAAAGGATGAAATAGCATCTGTGCCCCAGTAAGTACAGATAGTAACGTCAGTATAAATCCCCTGTAGGAAAGGATGAAACAGCGTCTGTGCCCCCAGTAAGTACAGATAGTAACGTCAGTATAAATCCCCTGTAGGAAAGGATGAAACAGCGTCTGTGCCCCCAGTAAGTACAGATAGTAACGTCAGTATAAATCCCCTGTAGGAAAGGATGAAACAGCGTCTGTGCTCCCAGTAAGTACAGATAGTAACGTCAGTATAAATCCCCTGTAGGAAAGGATGAAACAGCGTCTGTGCCCCCAGTAAGTACAGATAGTAACGTCAGTATAAATCCCCTGTAGGAAAGGATGAAACAGCGTCTGTGCCCCCAGTAAGTACAGATAGTAGTATAAATCCCCTGTAGGAAAGGATGAAACAGCGTCTGTGCCCCCAGTAAGTACAGTTAGTAGTATAAATCTCGCCGCACAGTCCCCGCAGCCGGACAACTTTCTCATCATTTCTGGAAGGAAATGCTGTAGGAATGCTCAACCGGTGTCGCTCATTCAGCCGACAGAAACTTTCAACCTGTTCTCCCCATTAAGCAGCGAGTCAGAGTCAGAAGCCGAGCCTTCTCTGGTCTCTACTCCTCCCGTTACGGGGTCTGAGACGCCGAAGCCTCCCACCATTAGCTCTGACAAATTGAAAACTCTAGTCATTGGCGACTCCATTACCCGCAGTATTAGACTTAAAACGAATCATCCAGCGATCATACACTGTTTACCAGGGGGCGGGGCTACCGACGTTAAGGCTAATCTGTTTACCAGGGGGCGGGGCTACCGACGTTAAGGCTAATCTGTTTACCAGGGGCAGGGCTACCACGTTAAGGCTAATCTGTTTACCAGGGGCAGGGCTACCGACGTTAAGGCTAATCTGTTTACCAGGGGGCAGGGCTACCGACGTTAAGGCTAATCTGTTTACCAGGGGCAGGGCTACCACGTTAAGGCTAATCTGTTTACCAGGGGGCAGGGCTACCGACGTTAAGGCTAATCTGTTTACCAGGGGCGGGGCTACCGACGTTAAGGCTAATCTGTTTACCAGGGGCAGGGCTACACGTTAAGGCTAATCTGTTTACCAGGGGGCAGGCTACCGACGTTAAGGCTAATCTGTTTACCAGGGGCAGGGCTACCGACGTTAAGGCTAATCTGTTTACCCGGGGGCAGGGCTACGGACGTTAAGGCTAATCTGTTTACCAGGGGCAGGGCTACCGACGTTAAGGCTAATCTGTTTACCAGGGGCAGGGCTACCGACGTTAAGGCTAATCTGTTTACCAGGGGCAGGGCTACAGACGTTAAGGCTAATCTGTTTACCAGGGGCAGGGCTACAGACGTTAAGGCTAATCTGTTTACCAGGGGGCAGGGCTACCGACGTTAAGGCTAATCTGTTTACCAGGGGCAGGGCTACCGACGTTAAGGCTAATCTGTTTACCAGGGGCAGGGCCACCGACGGTTAAGGCTAATCTGTTTACCCGAGGGCAGGCTACCGACGTTAAGGCTAATCTGTTTACCAGGGGGCAGGGCCACCACGCTAAGGCTAATCTGTTTACCCGGGGCAGGGCTACCGACGTTAAGGCTAATCTGTTTACCAGGGGGCAGGGCTACCGACGTTAAGGCTAATCTGTTTACCAGGGGCAGGGCTACCGACGTTAAGGCTAATCTGTTTACCAGGGGGCAGGGCTACAGACGTTAAGGATAATCTGTTTACCAGGGGGCAGGGCTACAGACGTTAAGGCTAATCTGTTTACCAGGGGCAGGGCTACCGATGTTAAGGCTAATCTGTTTACCAGGGGGCAGGGCTACCACGTTAAGGATAATCTGTTTACCAGGGGGCAGGGCTACCGACGTTAAGGCTAATCTGTTTACCAGGGGCAGGGCTACCGACGTTAAGGCTAATCTGTTTACCAGGGGGCAGGGCTACCGACGTTAAGGCTAATCTGTTTACCAGGGGCAGGGCTACCGGACGTTAAGGCTAATCTGTTTACCAGGGGCAGGGCTACCGACGTTAAGGCTAATCTGTTTACCCGGGGGCAGGGCTACCGACGTTAAGGCTAATCTGTTTACCAGGGGCAGGGCTACCGACGTTAAGGCTAATCTGTTTACCCGGGGCAGGGCTACCGACGTTAAGGCTAATCTGTTTACCAGGGGGCAGGGCTACCGACGTTAAGGCTAATCTGTTTACCAGGGGCAGGGCTACCGACGTTAAGGCTAATCTGTTTACCAGGGGCAGGGCTACAGACGTTAAGGATAATCTGTTTACCAGGGGGCAGGGCTACAGACGTTAAGGCTAATCTGTTTACCAGGGGGCAGGGCTACCGATGTTAAGGCTAATCTGTTTACCAGGGGGCAGGGCTACCGACGTTAAGGATAATCTGTTTACCAGGGGGCAGGGCTACCGACGTTAAGGCTAATCTGTTTACCAGGGGCAGGGCTACCGACGTTAAGGCTAATCTGTTTACCAGGGGCAGGGCTACCGACGTTAAGGCTAATCTGTTTACCAGGGGGCAGGGCTACCGACGTTAAGGCTAATCTGTTTACCAGGGGGCAGGGCTACCGACGTTAAGGCTAATCTGTTTACCAGGGGCAGGGCTACCGACGTTAAGGCTAATCTGTTTACCAGGGGGCAGGGCTACCGACGTTAAGGCTAATCTGTTTACCAGGGGGCAGGGCTACCGACGTTAAGGCTAATCTGTTTACCAGGGGGCAGGGCTACCGACGTTAAGGCTAATCTGTTTACCAGGGGCAGGGCTACCGACGTTAAGGCTAATCTGTTTACCAGGGGCAGGGCTACTGACGTTAAGGCTAATCTGTTTACCAGGGGGCAGGGCTACCGACGTTAAGGCTAATCTGTTTACCAGGGGGCAGGGCTACCGACGTTAAGGCTAATCTGTTTACCAGGGGCAGGGCTACCGCGTTAAGGCTAATCTGTTTACCAGGGGCAGGGCTACCCCACGTTAAGGCTAATCTGGAGATGGTGCTGGCTAAAGCTAAAACTGGCGAGTGTAGAGAGTATAGAGATATTGTTATCCACGTCGGCAGCAACGATGTTAGGATGAAACAGTCAGAGATCACCAAGCGCAACATAGCTTCAACATGTAAATCAGCTAGAAAGATGTGTCGGCATCGAGTAATTGTCTCTGGCCCCCTCCCAGTTAGGGGGAGTGATGAGCTCTACAGCAGAGTCTCACAACTCAATCGCTGGTTGAAAACTGTTTTCTGCCCCTCCCAAAAGATAGAATTTGTAGATAATTGGCCCTCTTTCTGGGACTCACCCACAAACAGGACCAAGCCTGACCTGCTGAGGAGTGATGGACTCCATCCTAGCTGGAGGGGTGCTCTCATCTTATCTACCAACATAGACAGGGCTCTAACTCCTCTAGCTCCACAATGAGACAGGGTGCAGGCCAGGCAGCAGGCTGTTAGCCAGCCTGCCAGTTTAGTGGAGTCTGCCACTAGCACAGTCAGTGTAGTCAGCTCAGCTATCCCCATTGAGACCGTGTCTGTGCCTCGATCTAGGTTGGGCAAACTAAACATGGCGGTGTTCGCCTTAGCAATCTCACTGGAATAAAGACCTCCTCCATTCCTGTCATTATTGAAAGAGATTGTGATACCTCACATCTCAAAATAGGGCTACTTTATGATAGTCCCTTACTTCCAAGGCAGTTATAGTCAATGAACCAATCACTGATCATAATCTTGATGTGATTGGCCTGACTGAAACATGGCTTAAGCCTGATGAATTTACTGTGTTAAATGAGGCCTCTCCTCCTGGTTACACTAGTGAGCATATCCCCTGTGTTAAATGAGGCCTCTCCTCCTGGTTACACTAGTGACCATATCCCCTGTGTTAAATGAGGCCTCTCCTCCTGGTTACACTAGTGAACATATCCCCTGTGTTAAATGAGGCCTCTCCTCCTGGTTACACTAGTGAACATATCCCCTGTGTTAAATGAGGCCTCTCCTCCTGGTTACACTAGTGAACATATCCCCTGTGTTAAATGAGGCCTCTCCTCCTGGTTACACTAGTGACCATATCCCCTGTGTTAAATGAGGCCTCTCCTCCTGGTTACACTAGTGACCATATCCCCTGTGTTAAATGAGGCCTCTCCTCCTGGTTACACTAGTATCCCCCGTGCTAAATGAGGCCTCTCCTCCTGGTTACACTAGTATCCCCTGTGTTAAATGAGGCCTCTCCTCCTGGTTACACTAGTGAGCATATCCCCTGTGTTAAATGAGGCCTCTCCTCCTGGTTACACTAGTATCCCACGTGTTAAATGAGGCCTCTCCTCCTGGTTACACTAATATCCCCCGTGCTAAATGAGGCCTCTCCTCCTGGTTACACTAGTATCCCCCATGCTAAATGAGGCCTCTCCTCCTGGTTACACTAATATCCCCCGTGCTAAATGAGGCCTCTCCTCCTGGTTACACTAGTATCCCCCGTGTTAAATGAGGCCTCTCCTCCTGGTTACACTAGTGAGCATATCCCCTGTGTTAAATGAGGCCTCTCCTCCTGGTTACACTAGTGAGCATATCCCCTGTGTTAAATGAGGCCTCTCCTCCTGGTTACACTAGTGACCATATTGAGGCCTCTCCTCCTGGTTACACTAGTGACCATATCCCCTGTGTTAAATGAGGCCTCTCCTCCTGGTTACACTAGTATCCCCTGTGTTAAATGAGGCCTCTCCTCCTGGTTACACTAGTATCCCCCGTGTTAAATGAGGCCTCTCCTCCTGGTTACACTAGTATCCCCCGTGCTAAATGAGGCCTCTCCTCCTGGTTACACTAGTATCCCCCGTGCTAAATGAGGCCTCTCCTCCTGGTTACACTAGTATCCCCCGTGCTAAATGAGGCCTCTCCTCCTGGTTACACTAGTATCCCCTGTGTTAAATGAGGCCTCTCCTCCTGGTTACACTAGTGAGCATATCCCCTGTGTTAAATGAGGCCTCTCCTCCTGGTTACACTAGTATCCCCCGTGTTAAATGAGGCCTCTCCTCCTGGTTACACTAGTATCCCCTGTGTTAAATGAGGCCTCTCCTCCTGGTTACACTAGTATCCCCTGTGTTAAATGAGGCCTCTCCTCCTGGTTACACTAGTATCCCCTGTGTTAAATGAGGCCTCTCCTCCTGGTTACACTAGTATCCCCTGTGTTAAATGAGGCCTCTCCTCCTGGTTACACTAGTATCCCCTGTGTTAAATGAGGCCTCTCCTCCTGGTTACACTAGTATCCCCTGTGTTAAATGAGGCCTCTCCTCCTGGTTACACTAGTGACCATATCCCCTGTGCTAAATGAGGCCTCTCCTCCTGGTTACACTAGTATCCCCCGTGTTAAATGAGGCCTCTCCTCCTGGTTACACTAGTATCCCCTGTGTTAAATGAGGCCTCTCCTCCTGGTTACACTAGTATCCCCCGTGCTAAATGAGGCCTCTCCTCCTGGTTACACTAGTATCCCCCGTGCTAAATGAGGCCTCTCCTCCTGGTTACACTAGTATCCCCCGTGTTAAATGAGGCCTCTCCTCCTGGTTACACTAGTATCCCCTGTGTTAAATGAGGCCTCTCCTCCTGGTTACACTAGTATCCCCCGTGCTAAATGAGGCCTCTCCTCCTGGTTACACTAGTATCCCCCGTGCTAAATGAGGCCTCTCCTCCTGGTTACACTAGTATCCCCCGTGCTAAATGAGGCCTCTCCTCCTGGTTACACTAGTATCCCCCGTGCTAAATGAGGCCTCTCCTCCTGGTTACACTAGTATCCCCCGTGCTAAATGAGGCCTCTCCTCCTGGTTACACTAGTATCCCCCGTGCTAAATGAGGCCTCTCCTCCTGGTTACACTAGTATCCCCCGTGTTAAATGAGGCCTCTCCTCCTGGTTACACTAGTATCCCCGTGCTAAATGAGGCCTCTCCTCCTGGTTACACTAGTATCCCCGTGCTAAATGAGGCCTCTCCTCCCTGGTTACACTAGTATCCCCCGTGTTAAATGAGGCCTCTCCTCCTGGCTACACTAGTATCCCCCGTGCTAAATGAGGCCTCTCCTCCTGGTTACACTAGTATCCCCCGTGCTAAATGAGGCCTCTCCTCCTGGTTACACTAGTATCCCCCGTGCTAAATGAGGCCTCTCCTCCTGGTTACACTAGTATCCCCCGTGCTAAATGAGGCCTCTCCTCCTGGTTACACTAGTATCCCCCGTGTTAAATGAGGCCTCTCCTCCTGGTTACACTAGTGACCATAATGAGGCCTCTCCTCCTGGTTACACCCCCACACTTCCGGGTTGGAGCGAGCCGGTCGCATCCGCGCTTCGGTCTGCAGGTTGTATAACTTTTTCATTACATTTCATTACATTTCATTATAGTACAACGGTCTGATTTGTCTAATCTTAGCAATTTCTTCTTAGCTAGCTACATAGTCGTCGTTGTATCAAAGATAATTGCGTAATTATCGTATTTCGTCGTCTCCTATCTGCCCAACACGTTCACCGTCTACCGTAGCACTGTAGTAACTATCACACTCAACTGAACGACTTGATTAGTGTAGTGTTAGCTAGCTACATAGTTGTCTTTGCTGTCTTCGTCCAATATAATTGTGTAGTTTAGAGTGTGGAGTCTTAGAGTGATAATTGCGTTATTATCGTATTTCGTCGTCCTCCTATCTGCCTAGCAGCTAGCCAGCTAGCATACGTTCACCGGCTACCGTAGCACTGTAGTAACTATCACACTCAACTGAACGACTTGATTAGTGTAGTATTAGCTAGCTACATAGTTGTCTTTGCTGTCTTCGTATCCAAGATAATTGTGTAGTTTAGAGTGTGTAGTCTTAGAGTGACTATCTTAATTCACCGAGGTTAGCTAGCCAGCTATTTTGTCGTCCTTAACGTAGGAGACACTCCTAGCTAGCCAATAGCCAGCCAACGTCTACTGAATAGAACTTTCGCATTCCGGTCGCATTCCGCTTCGCTCCACAGGTAGTATCACATTTTCATTTCATTTCATTACAGTCCCAACGGTGTGATTTGTTTGATCGTAGCTAGCTACATAGCTAGCTACATAGCCGTCTTTGTTTCAAAGATAATTGTGTAGTCTAGAGCGATTTTCTAGGTTAGCTAGCCAGCTATTGTCGTTCTCCCCTAACGCAACGTAACGTAACCAACACTGCTAGCTAGCCAGCTAGCTCCCGAAAAAGCAGCATTGTAGAAACTTCACACTCAACGGTACGACTTGATTAGGGTAGTGTCAACAACGCAGCTAGCCTACCCCAGCAGTACTGTATCATTTTTTAATAATTTTAGTCAATTAGATTCTTGCCTACGTAAGCTTAACTTTCAGAACATTCGAGACGTGTAGTCCACTTGTCATTCCAATCTCCTCTGCATTAGCGTAGCCTCTTCTCTAGCCTGTCAACTATGTGTCTGTCTATCCCTGTTCTCTCCTCTCTGCACAGACCATACAAACGCTCCACACCGCATGGCCGCGGCCACTCCTAATCTGGTGGTCCCAGCGCCTTTGACCCACGTGGAGTTCCAGGTCTCCGGTAGCCTCTGGAACTGCCGATCTGCGGCCAACAAGGCAGAGTTCATCTCAGCCTATGCCTCCCTCCAGTCCTCGACTTCTTGGCTCTGACGGAAACATGGATCACCACAGACAACACCGCTACTCCTACTGCTCTCTCTTCGTCCGCCCACGTGCTCTCGCACACCCCGAGAGCTTCTGGTCAGCGGGTGGTGGCACCGGGATCCTCATCTCTCCCAAGTGGTCATTCTCTCTTTCTCCCTTACCCATCTGTCTATCGCCTCCCTTTGAATTCCATGCTGTCACAGTTACCAGCCCTTTCAAGCTTAACATCCTTATCATTTATCGCCCTCCAGGTTCCTCGGAGAGTTCATCAATGAGCTTGATGCCTTGATAAGCTCCTTTCCTGAGGACGGCTCACCTCTCACAGTTCTGGGCGACTTTAACCTCCCCACGTCTACCTTTGACTCATTCCTCTCTGCCTCCTTCTTTCCACTCCTCTCCTCTTTTGACCTCACCCTCTCACCTTCCCCCTACTCACAAGGCAGGCAATACGCCGACCTCATCTTTACTAGATGCTGTTCCTCCACTAACCTCATTGCAACTCCCCTCCAAGTCTCCGACCACTACCTTGTATCCTTTTCCCTCTCGCTCTCATCCAACACTTCCCACACTGCCCCTACTCGGATGGTATCGCGCCGTCCCAACCTTCGCTCTCTCTCCCCGCTACTCTCTCCTCTTCCACCTATCATCTCTTCCCTCTGCTCAAACCTTCTCCAACCTATCTCCTGATTCTGCCTCCTCAACCCTCCTCTCCTCCTTTCTGCATCCTTTGACTCTCTATGTCCCCTATCCTCCAGGCCGGCTCGGTCCTCCCCTCCCGCTCCGTGGCTCGACGACTCATTGCGAGCTCACAGAACAGGGCTCCGGGCAGCCGGCGGAAATGGAGGAAAACTCGCCTCCCTGCGGACCTGGCATCTTTTCACTCCCTCCTCTCTACATTTTCCTCCTCTGTCTCTGCTGCTAAAGCCACTTTCTACCACTCTAAATTCCAAGCATCTGCCTCTAACCCTAGGAAGCTCTTTGCCACCTTCTCCTCCCTCTTGAATCCTCCTCCCCCTCCCTCCCCTCCTCCCCCTCTCTGCAGATGACTTCACAACCATTTTGAAAAAAGAAGGTCGACGACATCCGATCCTCGTTTGCTAAGTCAAACGCACACCGCTGGTTCTGCTCACACTGCCCTACCCTGTGCTCTGACCTCTTTCTCCCCTCTCTCTCCAGATGACATCTCGCGTCTTGTGACGGCCGGCCGCCCAACAACCTGCCGCTTGACCCTATCCCCTCCTCTCTTCTCCAGAACATCTCCGGTGACCTTCTCCCTTACCTCACCTCGCTCATCAACTCATCCCTGACCGCTGGCTACGTCCCTCCCGTCTTCAAGAGAGCGAGAGTTGCACCCTTCTGAAAAACCTACACTCGATCCCTCCGATGTCAACAACTACAGACCAGTATCCCTTCTTTCTTTTCTCTCCAAAACTCTTGAACGTGCCGTCCTTGGCCAGCTCTCCCGCTATCTCTCTCAGAATGACCTTCTTGATCCAAATCAGTCAGGTTTCAAGACTAGTCATTCAACTGAGACTGCTCTTCTCTGTATCACGGAGGCGCTCCGCACTGCTAAAGCTAACTCTCTCTCCTCTGCTCTCATCCTTCTAGACCTATCGGCTGCCTTCGATACTGTGAACCATCAGATCCTCCTCTCCACCGTCTCCGAGTTGGGCATCTCCGGCGCGGCCCACGCTTGGATTGCGTCCTACCTGACAGGTCGCTCCTACCAGGTGGCGTGGCGAGAATCCGTCTCCTCACCACGTGCTCTCACCACTGGTGTCCCCCAGGGCTCTGTTCTAGGCCCTCTCCTATTCTCGCTATACACCAAGTCACTTGGCTCTGTCATAACCTCACATGGTCTCTCCTATCATTGCTATTCAGACGACACACAATTAATCTTCTCCTTTCCCCTTCTGACGACCAGGTGGCGAATCGCATCTCTGCATGTCTGGCAGACATATCCCAGTGTGGATGACGGATCATCACCTCAAGCTGAACCTCGGCAAGACTGAGCTGCTCTTCCTCCCGGGGAAGGACTGCCCGTTCCATGATCTCGCCATCACGGTTGACAACTCCATTGTGTCCGTCCAGAGCGCTAAGAACCTTGGCGTGATCCTGGACAACACCCTGTCGTTCTCAAATAACATCAATGCGGTGGCCCGTTCCTGTAGGTTCATGCTCTACAACATCCGCAGAGTACCGGCCCTGCCTCACACAGGAAGCGGCGCAGGTCCCTAATCCAGGCACTTGTCATCTCCCGTCTGGATTACTGTAACTCGCTGCTTGGCTGGGCTCCCTGCCTGTGCCATTAAACCCCTACAACTCATCCAGAACGCCGCAGCCCGTCTGGTGTTCAACCTTCCCAAGTTCTCTCACGTCACCCCGCTCCTCCGCTCTCTCCACTGGCTTCCAGTTGAAGCTCGCATCCGCTACAAGACCATGGTGCTTGCCTACGGAGCTGTGAGGCAAACGGCACCTCAGTACCTCCAGGCTCTGATCAGGCCCTACACCCAAACAAGGGCACTGCGTTCATCCACCTCTGGCCTGCTCGCCTCCCTACCACTGAGGAAGTACAGTTCCCGCTCAGCCCAGTCAAAACTGTTCGCTGCTCTGGCCCCCCAATGGTGGAACAAACTCCCTCACGACGCCAGGACAGCGGAGTCAATCACCACCTTCCGGAGACACCTGAAACCCCACCTCTTTAAGGAATACCTAGGATAGGATAAAGTAATCCTTCTCACCCCCCCCTTAAAAGACCTAGATGCACTATTGTAAAGTGGCTGTTCCACTGGATGTCATAAGGTGAAAGCACCAATTTGTAAGTCGCTCTGGATAAGAGCCGTCTGCTAAATGACTTAAATGTAAATGTAAATGTACTAGTATCCCCGTGCTAAATGAGGTCC
>NW_027035594.1:0-10996 GCF_034236695.1 Oncorhynchus nerka
TGGTAGTGCTGTGTCATGGTAGTGTTGTGTCATGGTAGTGTTGTGTTATGGTAGTGTTGTGTCATGGTAGTGCTGTGTTGTGTCATGGTAGTGTTGTGTCATGGTAGTGCTGTGTCATGGTAGTGTTGTGTTACGGTAGTGTTGTGTTATGGTAGTGCTGTGTTATGGTAGTGCTGTGTCATGGTAGTGTTGTGTCATGGTAGTGTTGTGTCATGGTAGTGCTGTGTTATGGTAGTGCTGTGTCATGGTAGTGTTGTGTCGTGGTAGTGCTGTGTTATGGTAGTGCTGTGTCATGGTAGTGCTGTGTCATGGTAGTGTTGTGTCGTGGTAGTGCTGTGTTATGGTAGTGCTGTGTCGTGGTAGTGCTGTGTTATGGTAGTGCTGTGTTACGGTAGTGCTGTGTCATGGTAGTGCTGTGTTACGGTAGTGTTGTGTTAATGTAGTGCTGTGTCATGGTAGTGTTGTGTCATGGTAGTGTTGTGTCATGGTAGTGCTGTGTCATGGTAGTGTTGTGTCGTGGTAGTGCTGTGTTACGGTAGTGTTGTGTTAATGTAGTGCTGTGTCATGGTAGTGTTGTGTCATGGTAGTGCTGTGTCATGGTAGTGCTGTGTCATGGTAGTGTTGTGTCATGGTAGTGCTGTGTCATGGTAGTGCTGTGTCATGGTAGTGCTGTGTCATGGTAGTGCTGTGTTACTGGTAGTGTTGTAGTTACTGGTAGTGCTGTGAGCTATGTACAATGTTGTCAACAAAATTAGGTGGCTGTAACTCCTGTCCGATTGCAGAATGCAGCCTTTTGACAGCATCGTACTAAAATTGATTTAAACCACACTTGCATTAGTCCCCTTGTTTGGTGATTGGCATTTAGGCTGTGACAACTAAAAAGGCGATGACAGACAGACAGACTTACAGTATGTTTTAGCAGGGAAGTTTGTAGGGTCGGCGTAGCCTAGTGGTTAGAGTATTGGACTAGTAACCGGAAGGTTGCAAGTTCAAACCCCGAGCTGACCAAGGTACAAATCTGTCATTCTGCCCCCTGAACAGGCAGTTAACTCCTCTGTTCCTAGGCCGTCCTTGAAAATAAGAATTTGTTCTTAACTGACTTGCCTAGTAAAATAAAAGGGTGGATCTGATCTGGAAGTATGAAACTAATTTGGTCAAACAGATTGTGGACCCAAAGTGTACATTGATTGTAGAGGGGCAATAAATGTACAATAACTTGCAGAGTGTAGGGCAGTGACGCATTTCATTTACTGCCTTTAAAAAACATAGCTGACATGGCTGACTTGCTTAAATAAAGTGTAGTTTCTACTGACAATTGAGATATACAGTGGGGCAAAAAAAGTATTTAGTCAGCCTCCAATTGTGCAAGTTCTCCCACTTAAAAAGATGAGAGAGGCTCTGTCATTTTCATCAGGTACACCTCAACTAGACAGACAAAATGAGAAGAAAAAAATCCAGAAAGTCACATATTTTAATGAATTTATTTGCAAATGATGGTGGAAAATATCTAGCATTGGAATAGCCTTCATATCTCAGAACAAGAATAGACTGACGAGTTTCAGAAGAAAGTTATTTGTTTCTGGCCATTTTGAGCCTGTAATCGAACCCACAAATGCTGATGCTCCAGATACTCAACTAGTCTAAAGAAGGACAGTTTCTATTGCTTCTTTTAATCAGATCAATGAGTTTTCAGCTGTGCTAAGATAATTGCAAAATGGATTTTCTAATGATCAATGAGCCTTTTAAAATGATAAACTTGGATTAGCTAACACAACGTGCCATTGGAACACAGGAGTGATGGTTGCTGATAATGGGCCTCTGTGCGTCTATGTAGATATTCCATAAAAAGTCTGCCGTTTTCCAGCTGCAATAGTAATTACAACATCAACAATATCTACACTGTATTTCTGATCCATTTGATGTTATTTTTAATGGACAAGAAATGTGCTTTTCTTTCAAAAACAAGGACATTTCTAAGTGACCCTAAACTTTTGAACCGGTATAAATATGAATATTGAAAATGTATTTTTTTATTTAACTAATTTTTCAATATATACGTTAAACACAACATATTCTATGAGCATTTCAAAGTTCCAGAGTGAGACTTCTACTAGTTTGAAAGTTATGGGCCATTTATGAGAGAGATGTAAACAATTACAGATGACATTTTACATCCTGCAAATCACTCAGCATAGGGCAAACCATTTTGAATCCATTTTCCCATTCACTCTGATGGTAATGTCATTCACTCTGATGGTAATGTCATTCACTCTGATGGTAATGTTTACAAATTAAGTTGCAGACATCCCCACTCTGTGCCCATAGACTATATTATGCTTTGACAAATCATGAATATATATAATAATATATAATAAATTAATTAACATAAGAAAATTGGTATTATGATCAAAATACTAGTCATATTACAGAGCAAGCTTTATATGACACCAATTTATGCTAATTTTTAAATGTATAATTTTATCATTTTTAAATTTTTTATGTAGGTTCTACAGATGAAACTTTGATCAATTGTTTCTCAATTAGGCTTTAGATATAAATATAGGTCAACAATCCTTCTCTAAAGGAACATTTTTATGGATTACATTTCGTGAAAATTCCCCAAAATCGTAGTAGTATTTTTTTGTCCTCCATGGCTATTATTGCGGTTCAGAAAAGAAACGACTTAGGGGGGTTCTTCTATTCAGGGCTCTGGAATTCCAAACAGGTTGATAAAATATACACGTGTTGATTTATCAAGGTCAAAGTGTATTATGACAGGAACTGTTTTATAGGTGAGATGGTGAGCTTTGCTCATACCTACCTCTCAGCGACTTTTGAAACCTTTATACAGTGTCGTCCAACTGGCTGTTAAGAAACACAATCTGAGGAGGAGAAGCAATAGTCCTCATTATTCATCGATTATGATTAAAATTGGTTTCTAATTGGTACAGTGCATTCGTAATGATATTCAGACCACTGACTTTTTTTCCATATTTTGTTACGTTAGCAGCCTTATTCTAAAATGGATTGAATACATTTTTCCCCCTGATCAATCTACACACAATACCTGTAATGACATCACAATACCCCGTAATGACATCACAATACCCTGTAATGACATCACAATACCCCGTAATGACATCACAATACCCCGTAATGACATCTAGCACACTCCCGTAATGACATCACAATACCCGTAATGACATCACAATACCCCGTAACAACAAAGGAAAACTTTTTTTTTTTTTTTTGGAAATGTATAAAAATCTAAAAACTGAAATACCATATTCACATAAGTATTCAGACCGTTTGCTATGAGACTCTAAATTGAGCTCAGGTGCATCCTGTTTCTATTGATCATCCTTGAGATGTTTCTACATCTTTATTGGAGTCCACCTGTGGTAAATTCAATTGATTGGACATGATTTGGAAAGGCACACACCTGTCTATATAAGGTCTCTCAGTTGACGGTGCATGTCTGAGTAAAACCAAGCCATGAGGTTGAAGGAATTGTCGCAGAGCTCCGAGACAGGATTGTGTCTAGGCACATATCTGGGGAAGGGTACCAAAACATTTCTGCAGCATTGAAGGTCCCCAAGAACATAGTGACCCCCATCAATTTTAAATGGAAGAAGTTTGGAACTGCAAAGACTTCCTAGAGCTGGCCGCCTGGAAAAACTAAGCAATCAGGGAGAAGAATCTTGGTCAGAGAGGTGACCAAGAACCCGATGGTCACTCTGAAAGAGCTCCAGAGTTCCTCTGTGGAGATGGGAGAACCTTCCAGAAGGACAACCATCTCTGCAGCACCACCAATCAGGACTTTATGGTAAAGTGGCCAGAAGGAAGCCACTCCTCAGTAAAAGATACATGACAACCCACTTGGAGTTTGCCAAATTGCACCTAAAGTCTCTCAGACCATGAGAAACAAGATTCTCTGGTCTGATGAAACCAAGATTGAACTCTTTGGCCTGAATGCCAAGCGTCACGTCTGGAGGAAACCTGCCACCATCCCTACAGTGAAGCATGGTGGTGGCAGCATCATGCTGTGGGGATGTTTTTCAGCGGCAGGGACTGGGAGACCAGTCAGGATCGAGGAGAGATGAGACGGAGCAAAGTACAAAAAGATCCTTGGTGAAAACCTGCTCCAGTGAGCTCAGGACCTCAGACTGGGGTGAAGGTTCACCTTCCAACAGGACAATGACCCTAAACACACAGCCGAGACAATGCAGGTGTGGCTTCGGGACAAGTCTCTGAATGTCCTTGAGTGGCCCAGCCAAGAGCCCAGATTTTAACCTGATCAAACATCTCTGGAGAGACCCAGAACATCCAATAGAACCATCCAATAGAACATCAACATCCAACATCCAATAAAATACCCAATAGAACCTCCAAAAGAACACTCGAATCAACCAATAGAACATCTAAAAGAACATGCAATAGAACATCTAAGAAAAAATCCAACATCAAATAGAACATCTAATAGAACATCCGACATCTAATAGAACATCCAACATAACATCCAATAGAACATCCAATAGAACATATAATACAACATCCAATACAACATCCAATACAACATCCAATCCAACATCTAATAGAACATCCACATCCAATAGAACATCTAATAGAACATCCAATACAACATCTAATATAACATCCAGCATCTAATAGAACATCCAATAGAACATCCAATAGAACATCTAATAGAACATCCAACATCTAATAGAACATCCAATAGAACATCCAACATCTAATAGAACATCCAATAGAACATCTAATAGAACATCTAATAGAACATCTAATAGAACATCCAATAGAACATCTAATAGAACATCCAACATCTAATAGAACATCCAATAGAACATCCAATAGAACATCTAATAGAACATCTAATAGAACATCCAACATCTAATAGAACATCCAACATCTAATAGAACATCAACATTTAATAGAACATCCAACATCTAATAGAACATCCAATAGAACATCCAACATCTAATAGAACATCCAATAGAACATCTAATAGAACATCCAACATCCAATAGAACATCCAATACAACATCTAATAGAACATCCAACATCCAATAGAACATCCAATACAACATCCAACATCTAATAGAACATCTAATAGAACATCCAATAGAACACACAGAAGTACCTCTTTCTCCACATCCTCTTTGGTGCCTTTCCTGGCTAGTTGTGAGGGTCTGTGTACCGGGCTCTGTGACCGACCCTCCTCTATCAGTCCATACACTGACTGGACAGGGGGAGGAAGATAGAAATGAAGGAGAAGACAGGAGAGAGAGAAAAGTAGCATGTTACTATCCCAGTCCTCAAAAACGTTTCTAAACGTTTTTGTGTAAAGTCTGACTTTTTCTTGGGACCCACGCACAACACCAATCTATAGTCTCTATCCACAGTCTAGTGAATCTAGTCCTTCCTATCCATACCTTCTTGACTCTCTGTGGGTTCTTCATACGTCTGCATTTCCTGATGTCCATCTCTGTGACGTTCACACAACCTGGCTGTAGATCATAGAGGACCAGCAGGCATAAGAAAACATTTTCAAAATGTATTTATAAAGCCCTTTTTACATCAGCTGATATTTCAAAGTGCTCTACAGAAACCCAGCCTAAAACCCCCAAACAGCAAGCAATGCAGGTGTAGAAGCACGGTGGCTAGGAAAAACTCCCTAGAAAGGCCAAAACCTAGGAAGAAACCTAGAGAGGAACCAGGCTATGAGGGGTGACCAGTCCTCTTCTGGCTCTGCCAGGTGGAGATTATAACAGAACATGGCCAAGATGTTCAAATGTTCATAAATGACCAGCAGGGTCAAATAATAATAATAATCACAGTAGTTGTCGAGGGTGCAGCAAGTCAGCACCTCAGGAGTAAATATCAGTTGGCTTTTCATAGCCGATCATTAATATGAGTATCTCTACCGCTCCTGCTGTCTCTGGGGTTTTATTGGGCAAGTCCAGGTGCAGAAATATTTCAAAACACACATACCACAGGCCTGTGGACATCCCAGAAAGCTCTTTCTTGACTGTCTAGAATCTTCCTCTCAATTCTATCCTTTTTCGTGTCGATCCTGGAGGAGGAGAGGGAGGGAGGAAGGGAGAGAGAGAGAGAGAGAGAGAGAGAGAGATACATAGAGAGAGAGAGAGACAGAGAGACATAGTGAGAGACAGAGAGAGACAGAGAGAGAGAGAGAGAGAGAGAGAGACAGAGAGAGAGAGACGAGAGAGAGCAAGAGAGAGAGAGGGAGGGAGGGAGGGAGGGAGGGAGGGAATGGGGAGGGAAAGAGAGAATGGGGAGATAAAGAGAGAGAAAGAGACCGTGAGAGAAGAAGAGAGTGTTAGACATAGCCTAAGGGTGTTTAATTTCTAATAGAAAAACCTCTCCACAAATACAATACACTTTGTAATGTATCAAAAAGAAAACACACACACACACACACACACACACACACACACACACACACACACACACACACACACACACACACACACACACACACACACTGTGGTCGTATTAAGAAGAACAGAAGAACCTGTCGAAGTCGCAGCCTGACTCCCTGCCTCAGAGCAGAGCACAGCAAATTCATTTCCATCGGTGCCACTTTCCCTTATATAACTGGCATTTACACAGAGCTGTACACTAACGCTCACACACACACACACCCCGACGCTCGCTCAGCGCTCCACACTGCACCCTGTACCAATTGGCACCCTATTCCCTATATAGTGCACTACTTTTCACCAGAAGTAATGCAGTGTAGGGTGTCATTTGAGACAAATGTCTCTCCTCCCATGATTCCTGATTCTTGTTGTTCCTAATTAAGGTGTGAAACGGCATCTGATGGTCAGAACAGGTTTTCATGACCAATCAGATTAGGAGGGACGTCTGGCTCATAAAGAAGAGGCGGTTGAAACGAACACACGCACACACGCACACACACACGCACACACCCATGCGCACACACACACACGCAGAGAAACACAGACACACACACAGAAACACAGACACACACACACAGAAACACACACACACGCAGAGAAACACAGACACACACACAGAAACACAGACACACACACAGCACAGCACACACACACACACACACACACAGAAACACAGACACACATACACACACACAGAAACACAGACACACATACAGAAACACAGACACACACACAGAAACACACACACACACACACAGAAACACAGACACACACACACAGAAACACAGACACACATACACACACACAGAAACACAGACACACATACAGAAACACACACACACACACAAAACTTGACTTACTTGACCTGAGCCTCGGCCTGCATGAAGACAAACTCCCACTTCCTAGTGAAGGCTCTCTGTAGTCTGGCTAGGTTCTCCTGATTCATGGAGAGATGGAGTGGGGAGAGAGGTGGTGGGGAGGGAGGTGGTGGGGAGAGGAGAGAGACAGGAGGGAGGGAGGGAGGTGGTAGGGGGAGGGGATAAAGGGAGGAAGGGAGGGAGAGAGAGAGGTGGTAGGGGGAGAGGGATAAAGGGGAGGGAGGGAGGTGGTAGGGGGAGAGGGATAAAGGGAGGGAGGGAGGGGTGGTAGGGGGAGGGATAAAGGGAGGGAGAGGTGGTAGGGGGAGAGGGATAAAGGGAGGGAGGGATGAAGGGAGGGCGAGGATTGGGGAGAGGGAGGTAGAGAGAGAGAGAGAGTGGTAGGGGAGAGGGAGGGAGAGAGAGAGAGGACCATGAGCACCCCACCCACAGCCACCTAGCAGAGTGTCAAATTGCAAATCAACTGAACCTTGAAGTTTATGTTGGCTGGTTTCACTACCTGTATCAGCCAGGGCTTATTGAAATGGGGGAAAAAACATGATGTCGTGTTTCCAGTTACAGTCAGACAGTCATATTGTTTGATACTATAATCTATAGATACTAAATTATTGCACTGTATAGGATACAGCGTGTCATTTGGAAAGTACCCACCGCCTCATAATCAGCCAGCTCCAGACGAGTCTTGTTCTGCATGGTCCTCTTGCACAGATAGATAGCTGGGGAGGGGGAGGGACAGAGAGAGAGGAGAGAGAGAGAGAGAGAGACAGGGGGAGAGAGAGAGAGAGAGAGAGACCTCAACCCAGAATCTCTCAGAGCGATCACAGTCAGCCCACTGACACCCCTATCAGACCACAGCAAAATCACAGTCTACTTAAACAGAGCAATACTCAATCATGAGGCATCAAAGCCAAAGGAACTGAGTAACATTAAGAAATGCTATAGATGGAAGGAATGCAGTTTGGAAACCTACCAAAAAACAATTAGGCAACAACAAATTCAATCCCTTTTAGACAATTTCCTGGGTAAAACGTTCCACTGTAATAGTGAAGGTGTAAACCTGGCAGTAGAAAATCTTAACAGTATATTTGACCTCTCAGCTTCCCTATCAAATCTAAAAATCTCAAATAGAAAACCGAAGAAAATTAACAATAATGACAAATGGTTTGATGAAGAATGCAAAAATCTAAGAAAGAAATTGAGAAACCTGTCCAACCAAAAACATAGAGACCCGGAAAACCTGAGTCTACGCCTTCACTATGGTGAATCACTAAAACAATACAGAAATACACTACGGAAAAAGAAGGAACAGCATGTCAGAAATCAGCTCAATGCAATTGAAGAATCCATAGACTCTAACCACTTCTGGGAAAATTGGAAAACACTAAACAAACAACAACACGAAGAATTATCTATCCAAAATGGAGATGTATGGGTAAACCACTTCTCCAATCTTTTTGGTTCTATAACAAAGAACAAAGAGCAAAAACATATACATGATCAAATACAGATCTTAGAATCAACTATTAAAGACTACCAGAACCCACTGGATTCTCCAATTACATTGAATGAGTTACAGGACAAAATAAAAACCCTTCAACCCAAAAAGGCCTGTGGTGTCGATGGTATCCTCAATGAAATGATCAAATATACAGACAACAAATTCCAATTGGCTATACTAAAACTCTTTAACATCATACTTAGCTCTGGCATCTTCCCCAATATTTGGAACCAAGGACTGATCACCCCAATCCACAAAAGTGGAGACAAATTTGACCCCAATAACTACCGTGGAATATGTGTCAACAGTAACCTTGGGAAAATCCTCTGCATTATTATTAACAGCAGACTCGTACATTTCCTCAATGAAAACAATGTACTGAGCAAATGTCAAATTGGCTTTTACCAAATTACCGTACAACAGACCATGTATTCACCCTGCACACCCTAATTGACAACCAAACAAACCAAAACAAAGGCAAAGTCTTCTCATGCTTTGTTGATTTCAAAAAACCCTTCGACTCAATCTGGCATGAGGGTCTGCTATACAAACTGATGGAAAGTGGTGTTGGGGGTAAAACATACGACATTATAAAATCCATGTACACAAACAACAAGTGTGCGGTTAAAATTGGCAAAAACACACACATTTCTTCACACAGGGTCGTAGGGTTAGACAGGGATGCAGCTTAAGCCCCACCCTCTTCAACATATATATCAACGAATTGGCGCGGGCACTAGAAAAGTCTGCAGCACCCGGCCTCCCCTGCTAGAATCCGAAGTCAAATGTCTGCTGTTTGCTGATGATCTGGTGCTTCTGTCACCAACCAAGGAGGGCCTACAGCAGCACCTAGATCTTATGCACAGATTCTGTCAGACCTGGGCCCTGACAGTAAATCTCAGTAAGACCAAAATAATGGTGTTCCAAAAAGGTCCAGTCACCAGGACCACAAATACAAATTCCATCTAGACACTGTTGCCCTAGAGCACACAAAAACTATACATACCTTGGCCTAAACATCAGCGCCACAGGTAACTTCCACAAAGCTGTGAACGATCTGAGAGACAAGGCAAGAAGGGCATTCTATGCCATCAAAGAAACATAAATTTCAACATACCAATTAGGATTTGGCTAAAAATACTTGAATCAGTCATAGAGCCCATTGCCCTTTATGGTTGTGAGGTCTGGGGTCCGCTCACCAACCAAGACTTCACAAAATGGGACAAACACCAAATTGAGACTCTGCACGCAGAATTCTGCAAAATATCCGCCGTGTACAACGTAAAACACCAAATAATGCATGCAGAGCAGAATTAGGCCGATACCCACTAATTATCAAAATCCAGAAAAGAGCCGTTAAATTCTACAACCACCTAAAAGGAAGCGATTCACAAACCTTCCATAACAAAGCCATCACCTACAGAGAGATGAACCTGGAGAAGAGTCCCTAAGCAAGCTGGTCCTGGGGCTCTGTTCACAAACACAAACACACCCTACAGAGCCCCAGGACAACAGCACAATTAGACCCAACCAAATCATGAGAAAACAAAAAGATAATTACTTAACACATTGGAAAGAATTAACAAAAAACAGAGCAAACTAGAATGCTATTTGGCCCTACATAGAGAGTACACAGCGGCAGAATACCTGACCACTGTGACCGACCCAAAATTAAGGAAAGCTTTGACTATGTACAGACTCAGTGAGCATAGCCTTGCTATTGAGAAAGGCCGCCGTAGGGCAGACATGGCTCTCAAGAGAAGACAGGCTATGTGCTCACTGCCCACAAAATGAGGTGAAACTGAGCTGCACTTCCTAACCTCCTGCCCAATGTATGACCATATTAGAGAGACATATTTCCCCAGATTACACAGATCCACAAAGAATTCAAAAACAAATCCAATTTTGAAAACTCCCATATCTTTGGGTGAAATTCCACAGTGTGCCATCACAGCAGCAAGATTTGTGACCTGTTGCCACGAGAAAAGGGCAACCAGTGAAGAACAAACACCATTGTAAATACAACCCATATTTATGCTTATTCATTTTATCTTGTGTCCTTTAACTATTTGTACATTGTATATATATATATAATATGACATTTGTAATGTCTTTACTGTTTTGAAACTTCTGTATGTGTAATGTTTACTGTTAATTTT
>NW_027035595.1:0-10997 GCF_034236695.1 Oncorhynchus nerka
GTGTTTAAATGTGTTCCTCTCTTCTCATCTTGTCCAGGGGCCACAGTGTGTTTAAATGTGTTCCTCTCTTCTCATCTTGTCCAGGGGCCACAGTGTGTTTAAATGTCTTCCTCTCTTCTCATCTTCTTCAGGGGCCACAGGTCAAGTCAACGGTCACCAGTCCGTCCGCTCCCTGCCCTCTGTCCGTCACGACATGGGTCGCTACCAGAGAGTAGATGAGCCACTTCCTCCCAGTGAGTAGTGTGTGTTTCTGAGGGAGGAAGAGAAAGATTGAAATCCTGATCATGTCAGTTGACCGACTCATAATCTGACATGGTAGAATTGATACAATTAGTAATAATATTAGAATTAGTGGTTGACTTATTTCAGTGTGTGTCATATACACTGAGTGTACAAAACATTAGGAACACCTTCATGATGTTTGAGTTGCAACCCCTTTACCCCTCAGAACAGCCTCACTGTGTCCTGGATTCTACAAGGTGTGGAAAGCGTTCCACAAAGATGCTGGCCCATGTAGACTCCAATGCTTCCCACAGTTGTATCAAGTTGTCTGGATGTCCTTTGGGTGGTGGACCATTTTTTGATACACGTGGGAAACTGTTGAGTGTGAAAAACCCAGCAGCGTTGCAGTTCTTGACACATTCAAACCAATGCGACTGGCACCTACTACCATACCCTGTTTATAGTCTCTGAATGACACATACACAATCCATGTTCCAATTGTCTCAAGACTTAAACATCCTTCTTTAACCTGTCTCCTCCTCTTCATCTACACTGATTGAAGTGGCTCTAACAAGTGACATCAATAAGGGATCATAACTTCAACCTGGATTCACTTGATCAGTCTGTCATGGAAAGAGCAGGTGTTCCTAATGGTTTGTCCACTCAGTGCATATGATATATTTGCCTTGCTGACTGGGAGGCCCGTATAGACAGTCACAGTCGTGTGTTCTATGTGTGTTTCAGACTGGGAGGCCCAGTATAGACAGTCACAGTCGTGTGTTCTATGTGTTTCAGACTGGGAGGCCCGTATAGACAGTCACAGTCGTGTGTTCTATGTGTTTCAGACTGGGAGGCCCGTATAGACAGTCACAGTCGTGTGTTCTATGTGTGTTTCAGACTGGGAGGCCCGTATAGACAGTCACAGCCGTGTGTTCTATGTGTGTTTCAGACTGGGAGGCCCGTATAGACAGTCACAGCAGTGTGTTCTATGTGTTTCAGACTGGGAGGCCCGTATAGACAGTCACAGCCGTGTGTTCTATGTGTTTCAGACTGGGAGGCCCGTATAGACAGTCACAGCCGTGTGTTCTATGTGTTTCAGACTGGGAGGCCCGTATAGACAGTCACAGCCGTGTGTTCTATGTGTTTCAGACTGGGAGGCCCGTATAGACAGTCACAGCCGTGTGTTCTATGTGTTTCAGACTGGGAGGCCCGTATAGACAGTCACAGCCGTGTGTTCTATGTGTTTCAGACTGGGAGGCCCGTATAGACAGTCACAGCCGTGTGTTCTATGTGTTTCAGACTGGGAGGCCCGTATAGACAGTCACAGCCGTGTGTTCTATGTGTTTCAGACTGGGAGGCCCGTATAGACAGTCACAGCCGTGTGTTCTATGTGTTTCAGACTGGGAGGCCCGTATAGACAGTCACAGCCGTGTGTTCTATGTGTTTCAGACTGGGAGGCCCGTATAGACAGTCACAGTCGTGTGTTCTATGTGTTTCAGACTGGGAGGCCCGTATAGACAGTCACAGCCGTGTGTTCTATGTGTTTTAGACTGGGAGGCCCGTATAGACAGTCACAGCCGTGTGTTCTATGTGTTTTAGACTGGGAGGCCCGTATAGACAGTCACAGCCGTGTGTTCTATGTGTTTCAGACTGGGAGGCCCGTATAGACAGTCACAGCCGTGTGTTCTATGTGTTTCAGACTGGGAGGCCCGTATAGACAGTCACAGCCGTGTGTTCTATGTGTTTTAGACTGGGAGGCCCGTATAGACAGTCACAGCCGTGTGTTCTATGTGTTTCAGACTGGGAGGCCCGTATAGACAGTCACAGCCGTGTGTTCTATGTGTTTTAGACTGGGAGGCCCGTATAGACAGTCACAGCCGTGTGTTCTATGTGTTTTAGACTGGGAGGCCCGTATAGACAGTCACAGCCGTGTGTTCTATGTGGACCATGTGAACCGCACCACCACCTGGCAGAGACCCACCGCGCCTCCAGCACCACAGCTCCTCCAGAGGTCCAACAGCATACAGCAGATGGAACAGCTCAACCGCAGGTTACAACCAGCACACACACTTATCATGTATCTAGACACACACACTCACACACACACACACACACACATGCAGAACACACACACACACACATGCAGAACACACACACACACACACACACACATGCAGAACACACACACACACACACACACACATGCAGAACACACACACACTCACACACACACATTCAGAACACACACACACGCAGAACACACACACATGCAGAACACACACTCACACTCAGACACTCACACACACCACTCACCACTCTCTTCTATAGAGTTTGTGTTGCAGTTTAGTGCCATTGCTTTTGTCTTCAGGTATCAGAGTATACGCAGGACGATGACCAATGAGAGAACAGCAGAGGAGCTGACAGCTCCGCCCGAGGTGCCCACCGACGACACTGACCACCACACTATCCCAGGTAGCCAGGCTTGCAGTGCATTCTGGTCGCGGTAGTCAACTAAAGCTTGACAATAGGCCTCTAGACTTTCACTAGCCAGTATTCTGCTTGTTTAGGATGGTTTCTACTAAAACTGAACCCAGCTCTTGTTAAAGCTTTTCAAATGAAATTGTTTGGTCATTAACTTGTTGTGTTTGTGTGTGTGTGTGTGTGTGTGTGTGTGTGTGTGTGTGTGTGTGTGTGTGTGTGTGTGTGTGTGTGTGTGTGTGTGTGTGTGTGTGTGTGTGTGTGTGTGTGTGTGTGTGTGCGTGTGTATGCCTGTGTGTGTGTGTTGTCAGAGTATCGTCGTGATGGTGTGGTGACTCCAGATAGCTCTCGGTCTCGTCTCAGTCTGCTCCTCCAGTCTCCCAGCGCTAAGTTCCTGACCAGCCCTGACTTCTTCACCTTGCTGCATTCCAACCCTGTATGTTTCTCACACACACACACACACACACACACACACACACACACACACACACACACACACACACACACACACACCTAGATCCCCCCTTACTGCTCGATCAGTTCATTTCTATGACCTATATTTCTACTATTACAGTACTGTAGCTATATTTACCTCACACTGTAACATCAGTCATTCATCACTTTACAATACTACCCTTCTCTCCTCTTCCTCTTCCTCTTCCTCTCCTCTACTCTACTATACTCTTCTCAACTCTCCCACCGTCCTCCCTCCCTTCTCCTCCACGTCCTCTCCCTTTCTCTCCTCTTCTCTTCTCTCTTCCTCTCCACTCCTCCCCTCTCCACTTCTCCCCTCTCCACTTCTCTCCCACCCTCCTCTCCTCCCCTCTTCTCTCCACTCCCACCCTCCTCCCCCTCCTCTCCCCTCTTCTCTTCTCTCCTCTTCTCTCCCACCCTCCTATTCTCTCCTCTCCCCCTCCTCCCATCTCCTCTCCTATTTTCTCCTCTCCCACCTTCTTCTCCCTCTTCTCTCCTCTCCCACCCTCCTCCCCTCTACAATCCTCTCCCCTTCTCTCCTCTGCTCTCCCACCTTCTTCTCCCTCTTCTCTCTTCTCCCACCCTCCTCCCCTCTACAATCCTCTCCCCTTCTCTTCTCTCCTCTCCTCTCCCACCTTCTTCTCCCTCTTCTCTCTTCTCCCACCCTCCTCCCCTCTATAATCCTCTCCCCTTCTCTCCTCTCCTCTCCCCTTCTCTCCTCTCCTCTCCCACCTTCTTCTCCCTCTTCTCTCTTCTCCCACCCTCCTCCCCTCTACAATCCTCTCCCTTTCTCTCCTCTCTCCTCTCCTCTCCTCTCCTCCCTTCTCTCCTCCTCTCCCACCTTCTTCTCCCTCTTCTCTCTCTTCCTCCTGACCCTCCTCCTCTACAATCCTCTCTCCCTTCTCTCCTCTCCTTCCTCTCCCTCTCTCTCCCTTCTCTCCTCTCCTCCTCTCCCACCTTCTTCTCCCTCTTCTCTTCTCCCACCCTCCTCCCCTCTACAATCCTCCCCTTCTCTCCTCTGCTCTCGCACCTTCCTCTCCCTCTCCTCTCCCACTCTCTTCTCCTCTTCTCTTGTTCTCTCCCCAGAGTGCCTACCGCATGTTTACAGGTAACACCTGCCTGAAACACATGATCAGTAAGGTGCGTCGGGACACGCATCACTATGAGCGCTACCAGCACAACAGAGACCTGGTGGTTTTCCTCAACATGTTCTCCAACAAACAGCTGAGCTGCCCGTGGCTGGGAGCTGAAACGACGACCACTGGCAAGGTACAGACAGACAGACAGACAGACAGACAGACAGACAGACAGGTATCGAGGGCGCTCTTTTCTTTTCTCCTCCTCCATCTCTAACTCTCTCTGTCTCTCTCTCTACTCTTCTCTCTCTCTCTCTGTCTCTCTCTGTACCTCTCTCTACTCTTCTCTCTCTATGTTTCTCTCTATCTCTCTGTCTCTCTTTCTGTCTCTCTACTATTCTCTATCTCTATCTGTATACATGGGTCCCTCTCTCTACTCTTTTCTCTCTCTCACTGTCCCTCTTCTCTACTAACATTCTATATATATATCTGATCCCGCCTTCTCTTTTCATATCTATGATATATCTACTTGTCCCGCTAAAACTTTCTCTCTCTGTCCCTCTCTCTGCTCTGTCCGCTCTCTCTTTCTCTGTCCCTCTCTCTACTCTTCTCCCTCTCTCTTTCTCTCTCTGTCCCTCTCTCTACTCTTCTCCCTCTCTCTTTCTCTCTCTGTCCCTCTCTCTACTCTTCTCCCTCTCTCTCTCTCTCTCTCTCTCTCCCTCTCTACTCTTCTCCCTCTCTCTTTCTCTCTCTGTCCCTCTCTCTACTCTTCTCCCTCTCTCTCTCTCTCTCTCTCTCTCTGTCCCTCTCTCTACTCTTCTCCCTCTCTCTCTCTCTCTCTGTCCCTCTCTCTACTCTTCTCCCTCTCTCTCTCTCTGTCCCTATCTCTACTCTTCTCCCTCTCTCTTTCTCTCTCTGTCCCTCTCTCTACTCTTCTCCCTCTCTCTCTCTCTCTGTCCCTCTCTCTGGCTCTTTCTCTCTCTGTGTCTCTCTCTCTCTGTGTCTGTCTCTCTCTCTCTCTCTGTCCCTCTCTCTATCTCTCTCTGTGTGTCTCTCTCTCTGTTTTCCAATGACCCTAACCTCTCCATTTCTCATTCTGTCTGTCTCTACAGCCTTTCTTTGTGGACCACAACTGCCGGGCTACTACGTTCATCGACCCTCGGCTCCCTCTTCAGAGCAGCACACGTCCCAGCAGCCTCCTGGCCCACCGCCAGCACCTGACCAGACAACGCAGCCACAGCGCTGGCGAAGTCAGCCCACAACACATGGTGAGACACACACACATCATGGTGAGACACACACACACATCATGGTGAGACACACACACATCATGGTGAGACACACACACACATCATCGTGACACACACACACACATCATGGTGAGACACACACACACAAACACACACAAATCATTGTGAGACACACATACACACACACACACATCATGATTAGACACACACACACACACAAGACATGGTGAGCCACACACACACACTCATCAGTCAACTCAACCACCTCTCTGTGCTCCAGGTGGGTGACCACCCTCGTCATTCTGGAGGAGGACCCCCTGTAATGCCCCGCCCATCCAGCACCTTCACCCCGGTCAGCCGCACCCAGTACCAAGACGTAGTGCCAGTGGGTGAGTGGACACACACACACACACACACACACACACACACACAAACACACACATAGCTCATTCTGTCCTCGACTCTTTCTTCAGCTTACATAACGATAAGATTGTGGCGCTTCTAACACAAACCCACATATCTTTGCATCCTGCAGGAAAGACAGACAGAGTTTATCAGGAACCACTGGCTCAGGTCAGCAGCCTCTTCCTCCTCCTCCCACTTCACTCAGAACGGTCCCTCAAACCCTGCTACTAAATTCACTACTGTTGTCAACTCACTCACTATACCTCCAAGGAGTGGTTAAGGATCATTCTGTTGTTCTCCACCACAGGAGAAGGTGCAGTTAATCCGCAATGAAGGGGCCTTCTTGGTCTGGCCAGGCTGTCTGAGATGCAGACCTGGTCATCCTCCCCAGGTGAGCTACTGTCATACCTGTACCTGCCTCATACCTGTACCTACATCATACCTCCTGGGCTCATACCTGTCTCATACCTGTACCTGCCTCATACCTGCACCTGCCTCATACCAGTACCTCCATCATACCTGCCTCATACCTGTCTCATACCTGTACCTGCCCCATACCTGCCTCATACCAGTACCCTACATCATGCTCCGCCTCATACCCATCCCATACCTGTACCTACATCATACCTTTTTGCCCTTATACCTGTCTCATACCTGTACCTGCCCCCATACCTGTACTCCCCACATCATACCTGTCTCATACCTGTACCTGCCTCCATACCTGCACCTGCCTCATACCAATACTCCGCCTCCATACCTGTACCTGCCTCATACCTATACCTGCCTTATTCAGATGTAGGACCTTCATTTCAGCCAGTTTGCTACAGAAGGGGAAAAATAATCCTGCAGCAACAGGAGATAATGGATAATAATCATGGAGATACGATAACCATTAATGGAGATGTGTCCAGGGAATGTGACATTTCTAAGTGGAAATGACAAACTTCAGAAGACTCAAATACACAACACGTTTTACATTTTCACTGCAGGAAAGTTCTCCTGCAACAGGGTGATCAAATGAAGATCCTACATCTGTACCTGCCTCTCACAACTATCAGTGTATGAGAAGCTTTGTGCTTGAGACCTGACGACTTGTGTTAGCTCCCAGCCAATACCTAGGCTTTAGTTCAAACCCAGTTTTGTTACTTTGGGTCTCTGTAGCTTCCCATTGTCTCTCTCTCTTGCCTCTCTCTGGCAGCCTGTTTGAGGAGGGAAGTGATGTCATACTGCCGCCTCACGCCTTACTGCACCCCAGCTACTGCCAGTCCCCACGAAGCCCTCGTGTCCTCCCCACAGAACTCACCTGGTGAGAAGGCTTTCTACACCTCTCTGTTACCATCTCTGTCTTTCTCTATTTCTCTCTTTTTCTCACACAGACACACACACACACACACACACACACACACACACACACACACACACACAGGTATAGAGGGAGCTCTTTTTCTTGTCTCCTCCATCTTTAACTCTGTCTCTGGGTGGTCTCTCTCTCTGTCTCTCTGTCTCTCTGTTCTCTCTGTCTCTGTCTCTGTCTCTCTGTCTCTCTCTCTGTCTCTGTCTCTCTGTCTCTGTCTGTCTCTGTCTCTCTCTGTCTCTCTCTCTGTCTCTGTTCTCTCTCTGTCTCTCTCTGTCTCTCTCTGTCTCTCTCTGTCTCTGTCTCTCTCTGTCTTCTCTGTCTCTCTCTGTCTCTCTCTCTCTGTCTCTCTCTGTCTCTGTCTCTCTGTCTCTGTCTCTGTCTCTCTGTCTCTCTCTGTCTCTCTCTGTCTCTGTCTCTCTCTCTCTCTCTGTCTCTGTCTCTCTGTCTCTCTCTGTCTCTGTCTCTGTCTCTGGGTGGTTCTCTCTCTCTCTCTCTCTGTGTCTCTGTCTCTGTCCTCTCTCTCTCTCTGTTTGTAGGGAGCACACACTCATCCCTCGTTCTCTGTCAAATTGTATTCCCCAGGAACACAGCGAGCTAATGCCCGTGCCCCTGCCCCCTACAAGCGAGACTTTGAAGCCAAACTGCGAAACTTCTACCGCAAACTGGAGACCAAGGGGCTACGGCCAGGGCCCAGGAAGTTAAAGTATGTAGACCAGGGCTACGGCCAGGGCCCAGGGAAGTTAAAGTATGTAGACCAAGGGCTACGGCCAGGGCCCAGGGAAGAAGTATGTAGACCACTGGCTACGGCCAGGGCCCAGGAGTTAAAGTATGTAGACCAGGGCTACGGCCAGGCCTGTGGAAGTTAAAGTATGTAGACCAAGGGCTACGGCCAGGGCCCAGGGAGAGCTGAAAGTATGTAGACCAAGGGCTACGGCCAGGGCCTGTGGGAAGTTAAAGTATGTAGTGGGGAGGGTGTTTGTCATCAATATAATACTGTAACATGTTTTAATATTCATGGATGAATACTGTAATATAGATTCATATTCATGTGTGAATACTGTAATATAGATTCATATTCATGGATGAATACTGTAATATAGATTCATATTCATGTGTGAATACTGTAATATAGATTCATATTCATGGATGAATACTGTAATATAGATTCATATTCATGGATGAATACTGTAATATAGATTCATATTCATGGATGAATACTGTAATATAGATTCATATTCATGGATGAATACTGTAATATAGATTCATATTCATGGATGAATACTGTAATATAGATTCATATTCATGGATGAATACTGTAATATAGGACTATTCAGATGAATACAATATAGATTCATATTCATGGATGAATATTGTAATATAGATTCATATTCATGGATGAATACTGTAATATAGATTCATATATTCATGGATGAATACTGTAATAGAAAGAATGAATGCGTTATGGATCTAGCTAAATGCTTTGGTGTTCCGCCCAAAGAAATAGAATCTCATTGTAGTTCTGTGGTCCACCCACATACCATCCACGCCTCCCTGCCCTTTACTAGTTCCCCTGTGTGTGTCTCTTCCTCCCAACCCCCAGGTTGATCATCCGTAGAGATCATCTCCTGAGGATGCCTTCAACCAGGTCATGTGTTACTCCCGGGAAAGACCTGCAGAGAGCAAAGCCTCTATGTCAGCTTCCTGGGAGAGGAGGGGTGAGTCAGACAGACTGCCTGTCCTCTACTCTTCCAGAAGCCGGGGGGAAGCTCCTGGGTTCACACAGAATGAAACATTTGAGGAATATTTCAGTTAGAAATGCACTTTGTCTGCTCTATGATGTTCTTATTTCTATCTATGACTGCCCAGATAATGTATCTCCTGGATGTGTTGCAGGTTGGACTACAGCGGCCCAGTCCAGAGAGTTTTTCTTCCTGGTGTCCAGAGAGCTGTTCAACCCGTGACACGCCTGTTTGAGTACTCAACGACACCTACACCGTTTCAGATCAGTCTCCATGTCTGCTCTTTCGAGACAACCATCACGAGTGGTGAGTGAACTGAAGACGGGAGGGGTTGGGGTCGGAGGGGTCTGTGGTCTGTGTGGTCTGTTGGCTGATAAGCAGGTTGGGGTCGGAGTGGTCTGGGTCTGTTGGCTGATAAGCAGGGTTGGGGTCGGAGGGTTCGTGGTCTGTTGGCTGATACAGGTTGTAGTCTGAGCGGTCTGTTGGCTGATAAGCAGGGTTGGGGTCGGAGTGGTCTGTGGTCTGTTGGCTGATAAGCAGGTTGGGGTCGGAGTGGTCTGTGGTCTGTTGGTTGATAAGCAGGGTTGGGGTCGAGTGGTCTGTGGTCTGTTGGCTGATAAGCAGGTTGGGATCGAGGGGGTCTGTGGTCTGTTGGTCTGATAAGCAGGGTTGGGATCGAGGGGTCTGTGGTCTGTTGGCTGATAAGCAGGGTTGGGATCGAGGTTCTGACCCGTTGGCTGATAAGCAGGTTGGGATCGGAGGGGTCTGTGGTCTGTTGGCTGATAAGCAGGGTTGGGATCGGAGGGGTCTGTGGTCTGTTGGCTGATAAGCAGGTTGGGGTCGAGGGTCTGTTGTCTGATAAGCAGGGTTGGGGTCGGAGTGGTCTGTTGGCTGATAAGCAGGTTGGGGCTGGAGTGGTCTGTGGTCTGTTGGCTGATAAGCTGGGGTCAGAGGTTCGTGGTCTGTTGGCAGAGTCTGTGGTCTGTTGGCTGATAAGCAGGTTGGGGTCGGGAGTGGTCTGTGGTCTGCTGGCTGATAAGCAGGGTTAGCCAGAGTGGTCTGTGGTCTGTTGGCTGATAAGCAGGTTAGCCAGAGTGGGGTCTGGAGTGGTCTGTGGTCTGTTTAAGTCTGATACAGGGGTGTGTGGGTAGAAGTGGTCTGTGGTCTGTTGGCTGATAAGCAGGGTTGGTCGGAGTGGTCTGTGGTCTGTTGGCTGATAAGCAGGGTTGGGGTCGGAGTGGTCTGTGGTCTGTTGGCTGATAAGCAGGGTTGGGGTCGGAGTGGTCTGTTGGCTGATAAGCAGGGTTGGGGTCGGAGTGGTCTGTGGTCTGTTGGCTTATTAGCAGGGCTTGGGGTCGGAGGGTCTGTTGGCTGATAAGCAGGGTTGGGAGGTCGGAGCAGGGTTGGTCTGTGGTCTGTTGGCTGGATAAGCAGGGTTGGGGTCGGAGTGGTCTGTGGTCTGTTGGCTGATAAGCAGGGTTGGGGTCGGAGTGGTCTGTTGGCTGATAAGCAGGGTTGGGGTCGGAGTGGTCTGTTGGCTGATAAGCAGGGTTGGGGTCGGAGTGCTCTGTGGTCTGTTGGCTGATAAGCAGGGTTGGGGTCGGAGTGGTCTGTGGTCTGTTGGCTGATAAGCAGGGTTGGGGTCAATTCAAATTGAAGTCAGTCAATTCTGGAAACAAACTGAAATTCCTATTCAGTAATTGATTTTTAAAAAATATATTTTCAATTACTTTCAAGAAGCTTTTTGTATCAAAAGTTTTTCCATTTTAGAATTTTAACTAATTAATTTCCTGAATTGAGTGACTTCAATTTGAATGGAGCCCAGCCCTGGTGATGAATGGACATGTACTGAAGAGACGAGTCAAAACATCTGTTGTCTATACAAGGACCTGGGTGATACCATCTGTTGTCTATACTAGGACCTGGGTGATACCATCTGTTGTCTATACTAGGACCTGGGTGATACCATCTGTTGTCTATACTAGGACCTGGGTGA
>NW_027035596.1:0-10998 GCF_034236695.1 Oncorhynchus nerka
TCTCTCTCTCTCTCTCTCCTCTCCTCTCCTCCTCTCCCCTTTCTCTCCTCCTTCCTTCTCTCTCTCTCTCATTCATCGATGGGGATTTTCACCTAACTTATTTGACTCCATTAGGTTCCAACAGATGGGACCAATGGAACATCATCCACAGACATGACTAGAACACAATGGACAACAGCATCACCACAGACATGACTAGAACACAAGGTAACAACAGCATCACCACCACAGGACATGGCTAGAACACAAGGTAACAACAGCATCACCACCACAGACATGACTCAGAAACACAAGGTAACAACAGCATCACCACCACAGACATGACTAGAACACTAGGTAGCTACAACAGCATCACCAACCACAGACATGACTAGAACACAAGGTAACAACAGCATCACCATCCACAGACATGACTAGAAACACGTTAACAACAGCATCACCACCACAGACATGACTAGAACACTAGGTAACAACAGCATCACCACCACAGACATGACTAGAACACAAGGTAACAACAGCATCACCACCACAGATATGACTAGAAATTACAAGTTAACAGAACAGCAATCAACACCACAGACATGACTAGAAACACATAAAGGTAACAAATGGTACATCACCAACCACAGACATGACTAGTAGAACACTAGGTAACAGCATCACCACCACACAGACATGACTAGAAACACAAGGTAACAACAGCATCACCAAATTACAGACGTTTAGACAGAAATAGGAAGTAAATAAATACATCACCACCACAGACATGACTAGAACACTAGGTAACAAACAGCATCAACACCCGCAACATGATCATTAGGAACACAAGGTAACAACAGCATCACCACCACAGACATGACTATAAACACAACATGTGCAACAACAGCATCACCACCACAGACATGACTAGAACACAAGGTAACAACAGCATCACCACCCACAGACATGACTAGAACACAAGGTAAACAACAGCATCACTCACTCACAGACATGACTAGAACACAAGGTAAATACAGCATCACCACCCACAGACATGACGAAGAACACAAGGTAACAACAGCATCACCACCACAGACATGACTAGAACACAAGGTAAACAACTACATCACCACCCACAGATGGCTAGAAACGCAAGGTAATATAATGAACCTCGGCACCACATGACACTGAGAGATAAACCACAACTACTAAGCATCATATTATAAATATGGTCTTTTAAAGAAATACTAGTTAATTAGCTAAATGCAGCATCACTGCAAAATTATGCCTGTTACATGCACCATACTGTAACATGGACTACAACTACCAACCACTATATAACATGACTACAAACTGCCAAGCACCATACTGTAACATGGACTACAAACTACCAAGCACCATACTGTAACATGGACTACAACTACCAAGCACCACACTGTAACATGGACTACAACTACCAAGCACCATACTGTAACATGGACTACAAACTACCAAGCACCATACTGTAACATGGACTACAACTACCAAGCAATCTTTAAAAATACGGGACTACAACTACCAAGCACCATACCGTAAACATGGACAACTACTGCCAACTACTGTAACATGGACTACAACTACCAAGCACCACATTGTAATATTTGGACTACAACCACGAGCACCATACATGGATCATAATCAGCGGACTAACATGGATTTCATAACTACCGAGCACCATACTGTAACATGGACTACAACTAATGAGCACCATACTCAGGTAACATGGACTACAACCACCGAGCACCATACTGTAACATGGATCAAACCACTGAGCACCATACTGTAACATGGACTATAACCAATGAAAGCACCATACTGTAACATGGACTACAACTACCGAGCACCATACTGTAATATGGACTACAAACCACCAGCACCATACTGTAACATGGACTACAACTACCAAGCACCATACTGTGACATGACTACAACTTCCATGCATCACACCAGATATTGAGCCACAACAAAAATACATTGACTTTGCCTAATTTTTTATAAAAAATAGTCTGTCCCTTACTATTGATACCTCATCATTAACATTTCATCGTTATTTCTGCTCTCTTCAACACCACCTGTTTCTCTGTCTAATGTTGTCCTCCCTCCTCCCTCCCTCTGAAATGGTAGAAACCCAGAGGTACAGTACAGTAGAGACAAGCTAAATGTAGCATCACTGTTAGCATTGATGCCTGAGTACCGTCTCTGGGTGTTCTAGGTGATGTGATGTACTCTGGTGTTGTTCTGGGTGCTCTAGGTGATGTGATGTACTCTGGTGTTGTTCTGGGTGTCCTAGGTGATGGATGTACTCTCGGTGTTGGTCTGGGTGTTCTAGGTGATGTTCTCTGGTGTTGGTCTGGCTGTTCAAGGTGATGTGATGTTCTCTGTGTTGCTCTGGGTGTTCTAGGTGATGTGATGCTCTCTGGTGTTGCTCTGGGTGTTCTAGGTTATGTGATGTTCTCTGGTGTTGTTCTGGGTGTTCTAGGTGTTGTGATGTTCTCTGGTGTTGTTTTGAGTGTTCTAGGTGTTGTGATGTTCTCTGGTGTTGTTCTGGGTGTTCTAGGTGATGTTCTCTGGTGTTGTTCTGGGTGTTCTAGGTGTTGTGGATGTTCTCTGGTGTTGTTCTGGGTGTTCTAGGTGATGTGATGTTCTCTGGTGTTGTTCTGGGTGTTCTAGGTGTTGTGATGTTCTCTGGTGTTGTTCTGGGTGTTCTAGGTGTTGTGATGTTCTCTGGTGTTGTTCTGGGTGTTCTAGGTGTTGTGATGTTCTCTGGTGTTGTTCTGGGTGTTCTAGGTGATGTGATGTTCTCTGGTGTTGTTCTGGGTGTTCTAGGTGATGTGATGTTCTCTGGTGTTGTTCTGGGTGTTCTAGGTGATGTGATGTTCTCTGGTGTTGTTCTGGGTGTTCTAGGTGATGTGATGTTCTCTGGTGTTGTTCTGGGTGTTCTAGGTGATGTGATGTTCTCTGGTGTTGTTCTGGGTGTTCTAGGTGATGTGATGTTCTCTGGTGTTGTTCTGGGTGTTCTAGGTGATGTGATGTTCTCTGGTGTTGTTCTGGGTGTTCTAGGTGATGTGATGTTCTCTGGTGTTGTTCTTAAGCGTTCTAGGTGATGGATGTTCCAGGTGGGTTTCAGGTGGAGGTATGTTCTCTGGTGTTGTTCTTGGGTGTTCTAGGGTGATGTGATGTCTGTGTTGTGGTGGGTGTTCTAGGTGTGTGGGATGTCTCTGGTGTTGTTGTGGGTGTTCTAGGTGATGGATGTTCTCTGGTGTTGGTGTGGGTGTTCTTAGGTGATGATGTTCTCTGGCAAGCTATGCGGTGTTCTATGATGGATGTTCTGGTGTTGTGGGTGTTCTAGGTGATGGATGTTCTAGGTGATGTGATGATGTCCTGGTGCTGGTGTTGTGTTCAAATGAGATGTGATGATAAATAAATAATATTTAAATAAATAAATGTTATAAAAATGTTTTTTAATGAAAAGATCAGATATATTAAAAATAAATACATAATCTATGTGTGTTTTACCTCTTGATAGCCAATCAAGACTGACATAGGTATGCACCACCAACCCCATCTCACACCACAACAGACAGCCTGTGACATCAATGGCACTATTTAAATGTCAACCAATCCTTGTTCAGATATTTTATTTCTAACGTTGGTCCGTTATGAGAGGTTCCAGACAATGTGACCACTTACAGTCAACATCCCCAGAGATCCAGGTTTGTCTCATTTATACTACTGGTTAACTCCTCCCTAGAGATTCAATCTGTCTCCACTATACTACTGTCAACTTCCCAGAGATCCAGCCCGCTCTCCACTATGCTACTGTCAACTTCCCAGAGATTCAGTCTGTCTCCACTATACTACCGTCAACTTCTGAGATTCAGTCTGTCTCCACTATGCTACTGTCAACTTCCCCAGTCCTCTGGCAGTAAAGACTCTGATGCCAGCAACCACCAGACACTGACCTGAACAGCTGTAGACACCTCATAATGTAACTGCACCATTAAACACTCTGCTACATAGTCTACTACTGTAGACACCTCATAATGTACCTCACCATTAACACTCTGCTACATAGTCTACTACTGTAGACACCTCATAATGTACTGCACCATTAAACACTCTGCTACATAGTCTACTACTGTAGACACCTCATAATGTACTGCACCATTAAACACTCTGCTACATAGTCTACTACTGTAGACACCTCATAATGTACTGCACCATTAAACACTCTGCTACATAGTCTACTACTGTAGACACCTCATAATGTACTGCACCATTAAACACTCTGCTACATAGCCTACTACACTCTATAATGTACTGCACCATTAAACACTCTGCTACATAGCCTAATACAAGACACCTCAATGTACTGCACCATTAAAATCTGCTACATAGTCTACTATAGACACCTCATAATGTACTGCACCATTAAACACTCTGCTACATAGTCTACTACTGTAGACACCTCATAATGTACTGCACCATTAAACACTCTGCTTTTTTATTTTAATTTTATTTTATTTCACCTTTATTTAACCAGGTAGGCTAGTTGAGAACAAGTTCTCATTTGCAACTGCGACCTGGCCAAGATAAAGCATAGCAGTGTGAACAGACAACACAGAGTTACACATGGAGGCAATTAAGTCAATAACACAGTAGAAAAAAATGGGCAGTCTATATACAATGTTGCAAAGGCATGAGGAAGGCGAATAATACAATTTTGCAGATTAACACTGGGGTGATAAATGATCAGATGGTCATGTACAGGTAGAGATATTGGTGTGCAAAAGAGCAGAAAGGTAAATAAATAAAAAAAAAATAAAAAAAACAGTATAAAAACAGTATGGGGATGAGGTAGGTGAAAATGGGTGGGCTATTTTACCAATAGACTATGTACAGCTGCAGCGTCGGTTAGCTGCTTTCGGATAGCTGATGTTTGAAGTTGGTGAGGAGATAAAAGTCTCCAACTTCAGTGATTTTTGCAGTTCATTCCAGTCACAGGCAGCAGAGTACTGGAACGAAGGCGGCCAAAGGAGGTGTCATTTAGGATGACTGTGACATACACCTGCTGGAGCGAAAGCACGGATGCTGGTAAGTATACTGGGACTAGTGAAACTGAGATAAGTGAGTTTGATTTAGCAGTGGATTTAGATGACTTGGAGCAGTGGGTCTGGCTAGACTATCATGTATGGTGGCCAGCCGACTAGAGCATGCAAGTTTGAGTATGGTGTATAAGGTGCTTTTGGTGACAAAACGGGATGGCACTATGATAGACTGCATCCAGTTTGCTGAGTAGAGTGTTGGAAGCCATTTTGTAGATGACATCGCCGAAATCGAGGATCGGTAGGATAGTCAGTTTTACTAGGGTAAGCTTGGCGGCGTGAGTGAAGGAGGCTTTGTTGCGGAATAGAAAGCCGACTCTTGATTTGATTTTCGATTGGAGATGTTTGATGTGAGTCTGGAAGGAGAGTTTGCAGTCTAGCCAGACACCTAGGTACTTATAGATGTCCACATATTCAAGGTCGGAACCATCCAGGGTGGTGATGCTAGTCGGGCATGCGGGTGCAGGCAGCGATCGGTTGAAAAGCATGCATTTGGTTTTACTCGCGTTTAAGAGCAGTTGGAGGCCACGGAAGGAGTGCTGTATGGCATTGAAGCTCGTTTGGAGGTTAGATAGCACAGTGTCCAATGACGGGCCGAAAGTATATAGAATGGTGTCGTCTGCGTAGAGGTGGATCAGGGAATCGCCCGCAGCAAGAGCAACATCATTGATATATACAGAGAAAAGAGTCGGCCCGAGAATTGAACCCTGTGGCACCCCCATAGAGACTGCCAGAGGACCGGACAGCATGCCCTCCGATTTGACACACTGAACTCTGTCTGCAAAGTAATTGGTGAACCAGGCAAGGCAGTCATCCGAGAAACCGAGGCTATTGAGTCTGCCGATAAGAATATGGTGATTGACAGAGTCGAAAGCCTTGGCGAGGTCGATGAAGACGGCTGCACAGTACTGTCTTTTATCGATGGCGGTTATGATATCGTTTAGTACCTTGAGCGTGGCTGAGGTGCACCCGTGACCGGCTCGGAAACCAGATTGCACAGCGGAGAAGGTACGGTGGGATTCGAGATGGTCAGTGACCTGTTTGTTGACTTGGCTTTCGAAGACCTTAGATAGGCAGGGCAGGATGGATATAGGTCTATAGCAGTTTGGGTCCAGGGTGTCTCCCCCTTTGAAGAGGGGATGACTGCGGCAGCTTTCCAATCCTTGGGGATCTCAGACGATATGAAAGAGAGGTTGAACAGGCTGGTAATAGGGGTTGCGACAATGGCGGCAGATAGTTTCAGAAATAGAGGGTCCAGATTGTCAAGCCCAGCTGATTTGTACGGGTCTAGGTTTTGCAGCTCTTTCAGAACATCTGCTATCTGGATTTGGGTAAAGGAGAACCTGGAGAGGCTTGGGCGAGGAGCTGCGGGGGGCGGAGCTGTTGGCCGAGGTTGGAGTAGCCAGGCGGAAGGCATGGCCAGCCGTTGAGAAGTGCTTATTGAAGCTTTCGATAATCGTGGATTTATCGGTGGAGACCGTGTTACCTAGCCTCAGTGCAGTGGGCAGCTGGGAGGAGGTACTCTTGTTCTCCATGGACTTCACAGTGTCCCAGAACTTTTTGGAGTTGGAGCTACAGGATGCAAACTTCTGCCTGAAGAAGCTGGCCTTAGCTTTCCTGACTGACTGCGTGTATTGGTTCCTGACTTCCCTGAACAGTTGCATATCACGGGGCTTAGCCTGACACATGGTAGTCCGCCACAGGATGTTTTTGTGCTGGTCGAGGCAGCTAGTCTGGAGGAACCAAGGGCTTATCTGTTCTTGGTTCTGTATTTTTGAACGGAGCATGCTTATCTAAAATGGTGAGTAAGATGAAGAATGACTAGGCATCTTAAATTGATGGATGAGGCTGAAGGTCTCTTCAGGATACCTGTGTATTAGAATATTAGAAAGGCCTGCTCACAGAAGTGTTTTAGGAGCGCTTGACAGTGATGAGGGGTGGTCGTTGACTGCGGCCCGTGGCGGATACAGGCAATGAGGCAATGATCGCAGAGATCCTGGCTGAAGACAGCGGGAGGTGTATTTGAGGCCAGTTGGTCAGGATGACGTGCTACAGTCTACTACTGTAGACACCTCATAATGTACTGCACCATTAAACACTCTGCTACATAGTCTACTACTGTAGGCACCCCATAATGTACTGCACCATTAAACACTCTGCTACATAGTCTACTACTGTAGACACTTCATAATGTACTGCACCATTTAAACACTCTGCTACATAGTCTACTACTGTAGACACCTCATAATGTACTGCACCATTAAACACTGCTACACAGTCTACTACTGTAGACACTGTATAATGTACTGCACCATTAAACACTCTGGCTACACAGTCTACTACTGTAGACACCTCTATAATGTACTGCACCATTAAACACTCTGCTACATAGTCTACCACTGTAGACACCTCATAATGTACTGCACCATTAAACACTGCTACATAGTCTACTACTGTAGACACCCTATAATGTACTGCACCATTAAACACTCTTTGCTACATAGTCTACTACTGTAGACACTCTCATAATGTACTGCACCATTAAACACTCTGCTACATAGTCTACTACTGTAGACACTTCATAATGTACTCACCATTAAACACTTTGCTACATAGTCTACTACTGTAGACACCTCATAATGTACTGCACCATTAAACACTCTGCTACACAGTCTACTACTGTAGACACCTCATAATGTACTGGACCATTAAACACTCTGCTACATAGTCTACTACTGTAGACACCTCATAATGTACTGCAAATCCAATCAAATCAAATCAAATGGATTTATATAGCCCTTCGTACATCAGCTGATATCTCAAAGTGCTGTACAGAAACCCAGCCTAAAACCCCAAACAGCAAGCAATGCAGGTGTAAAAGCACGGTGGCTAGGAAAAACTCCCTAGAAAGGCCAAAACCTAGGAAGAAACCTAGAGAGGAACCAGGCTATGTGGGGTGGCCAGTCCTCTTCTGGCTGTGCCGGGTGGAGATTATAACAGAACATGGCCAAGATGTTCAAATGTTCATAAATGACCAACATGGTCGTATAATAATAAGGCAGAACAGTTGAAACTGGAGTAGCAGCACGGTCAGGTGGACTGGGGACAGCAAGAGTCATCATGTCAGGTAGTCCTGGGGCATGGTCCTAGGGCTCAGGTCCTCCGAGAGAGAGAGAGAAAGAGAGAATTAGAGAGATATATGTGGGGTGGCCAGTCCTCTTCTGGCTGTGCTGGGTGGAGATTATAACAGAACATGGCCAAGATGTTAAAATGTTCATAAATGACCAGCATGGTCGAATTAAACACTCTGCTACATAGTCTACTACTGTAGACACCTCATAATGTACTGCACCATTAAACACTCTGCTACATAGTCTACTACTGTAGACACCTCATAATGTACTGCACCATTAAACACTCTGCTACATAGTCTACTACTGTAGACACCTCATAATGTACTGCACCATTAAACACTCTGCTACATAGTCTACTACTGTAGACACCTCATAATGTACTGCACCATTAAACACTCTGCTACACAGTCTACTACTGTAGACACCTCATAATGTACTGCACCATTAAACACTCTGCTACATAGTCTACTACTGTAGACACCTCATAATGTACTGCACCATTAAACACTCTGCTACATAGTCTACTACTGTAGACACCTCATAATGTACTGCACCATTAAACACTCTGCTACACAGTCTACTACTGTAGACACCTCATAATGTACTGCACCATTAAACACTCTGCTACATAGTCTACTACTGTAGACACCTCATAATGTACTGCACCATTAAACACTCTGCTACATAGTCTACTACTGTAGACACCTCATAATGTACTGCACCATTAAACACTCTGCTACATAGTCTACTACTGTAGACACCTCATAATGTACTGCACCATTAAACACTCTGCTACACAGTCTACTACTGTAGACACCTCATAATGTACTGCACCATTAAACACTCTGCTACACAGTCTACTACTGTCACTGATCTGTATGGAACATAATAAATTAATGTTTTCATTGGTGTTTTAAAATAATTGATTTATTATTTGTTTGTTAATTCATTCAAATTTTTATTCATTTTTTAAATAATAATTATTTTAATTTGTTCATATATTCATTCATGTATTTTTTGTTTGTTCCTTCATTCATCATTCGTTAGTTCAATCATCTGTTTGTTTAGTTGTTATAGTTGTCAGTCATTACATTCAGCACGTCCCATTCATTCATTCATTGTTTCTACTGTGAATGTAACACTGACTTGAACAAACAGAGACAGTTTGTAGCTTTTAGGAACCTTTGATTATTCAGTGTTTTTTACTCCACTTGATGGGAAATGAGACTCTGTGTATTTATCATTAAAGCACCAATATATTTATGTGTGTTTGATACGTTACATTCTAGACATTACTATAAGTAGTCCTCCCCTCACCAGCCTCCACTGGTTTTATTTATTTTATTTATTTATTTCACCTTTATTTAACCAGGTAAGCAAGTTGAGAACAAGTTCTCATTTACAATTGCGACCTGGCCAAGATAAAGCAAAGCAGTTCGACACATACAACGACACAGAGTTACACATGGAGTAAACAAACATACAGTCAATAATACAGTAAACAAAACAAAAAAAAAAAAAAAAAAACAAGTCTATATACAATGTGAGCAAATTAGGTGAGAAGGGAGGTAAAGGCAAAAAAGGCCATGGTGGCAAAGTAAATACAATATAGCAAGTAAAACACTGGAATGGTAGTATTGCAATGGAAGAATGTGCAAAGTAGAAATAAAAATAATGGGGTGCAAAGGAGCAAAATAAATAAATAAATTAAATACAGTTAGGAAAGAGGTAGTTGTTTGGGCTAAATTATAGGTGGGCTATGTACAGGTGCAGTAATCTGTAAGATGCTCTGACAGTTGGTGTTTAAAGCTAGTGAGGGAGATAAGTGTTTCCAATTTAAGAGATTTTTGTAGTTCGTTCCAGTCATTGGCAGCAGAGAACTGGAAGGAGAGGCGGCCAAAGAAAGAATTGGTTTTGGGGGTGACTAGAGAGATATACCTGCTGGAGCGTGTGCTACAGGTGGGAGATGCTATGGTGACCAGCGAGCTGAGATAAGGGGGACTTTACCTAGCAGGGTCTTGTAGATGACATGGAGCCAGTGGGTTTGGCGACGAGTATGAAGCGAGGGCCAGCCAACGAGAGCGTACAGGTCGCAATGGTGGGTAGTATATGGGGCTTTGGTGACAAAACGGATAGCACTGTGATAGACTGCATCCAATTTGTTGAGTAGGGTATTGGAGGCTATTTTGTAAATGACATCGCCAAAGTCGAGGATTGGTAGGATGGTCAATTTTACAAGGGTATGTTTGGCAGCATGAGTGAAGGATGCTTTGTTGCGAAATAGGAAGCCAATTCTAGATTTAACTTTGGATTGGAGATGTTTGATATGGGTCTGGAAGGAGAGTTTACAGTCTAACCAGACACCTAAGTATTTGTAGTTGTCCACGTATTCTAAGTCAGAGCCGTCCAGAGTAGTGATGTTGGACAGGCGGGTAGGTGCAGGTAGCGATCGGTTGAAGAGCATGCATTTAGTTTTACTTGTATTTAAGAGCAATTGGAGGCCACGGAAGGAGAGTTGTATGGCATTGAAGCTTGCCTGGAGGGTTGTTAACACAGTGTCCAAAGAAGGGCCGGAAGTATACAGAATGGTGTCGTCTGCGTAGAGGTGGATCAGAGACTCACCAGCAGCAAGAGCAACATCATTGATGTATGCAGAGAAGAGAGTCGGTCCAAGAATTGAACCCCTGTGGCACTCCATAGAGACTGCCAGAGGTCCGGACAGCAGACCCTCCGATTTGACA
>NW_027035597.1:0-11000 GCF_034236695.1 Oncorhynchus nerka
TCACGGCCGGAGGAGACCAAGGCCGCAGTCGGCACGTAAGTTCGACATACTTCTCTATGAAAGAACGAACACTGAACACTGGAACAAACTATACAAAAACAACAAAACGAATCCGTGAAGCTAATATGGCTAGTGCAGACAGGGAACTAAACATAGAATATGAACCCACAAACTACCCAAGGAATATGGCTGCCTAAATATGGTCTCCAATCAGAGACAACGATAAACAGCTGCCTCTGATTGAGAACCAATCAAGGCAACCATAGACATATAAACACCTAGACTAGTTAACAACCCCATAGACATATAAACACCTAGACTAGTTAACAACCCCATAGACATATAAACACCTAGACTAGTTAACAACCCCATAGACATATAAACCCCTAGACTAGTTAACAACCCCATAGACATATAAACCTCTAGACTAGTTAACAACCCCATAGACATATAAACCCCTAGACTAGTTAACAACCCCATAGACATATAAACACCTAGACTAGTTAACAACCCCATAGACATATAAACCCCCAGACAGTTAACAACCCCATAGACATATAAACACCTAGACTAGTTAACAACCCACAGACATATAAACACCTGGACCAGTTAACAACCCCATAGACATATAAACCCCTAGACTAGTTAACAACCCCATAGACATATAAACCCCTAGACTAGTTAACAACCCCATAGACATATAAACACCTAGACTAGTTAACAACCCCATAGACATATAAACCCCTAGACTAGTTAACAACCCCATAGACATATAAACCCCTAGACTAGTTAACAACCCCATAGACATATAAACACCTAGACTAGTTAACAACCCCATAGACATATAAACACCTCAGACTAGTTAACAACCCCATAGACATATAAACCCCTAGACTAGTTAACAACCCCATAGACATATAAACCCCTAGACTAGTTAACAACCCCATAGACATATAAACCCTAGACTAGTTAACAACCCCATAGACATATAAACCCCTAGACTAGTTAACAACCCCATAGACATATAAACCCCTAGACTAGTTAACAACCCCATAGACATATAAACCCCTAGACTAGTTAACAACCCCATAGACATATAAACACCTAGACTAGTTAACAACCCCATAGACATATAAACCCCTAGACTAGTTAACAACCCCATAGACATATAAACCCCTAGACTAGTTAACAACCCCATAGACATATAAACCCCTAGACTAGTTAACAACCCCATAGACATATAAACCCCTAGACTAGTTAACAACCCCATAGACATATAAACCCCTAGACTAGTTAACAACCCCATAGACATATAAACCCCTAGACTAGTTAACAACCCCATAGACATATAAACACCTAGACTAGTTAACAACCCCATAGACATATAAACACCTAGACTAGTTAACAACCCCATAGACATATAAACACCTAGACTAGTTAACAACCCCATAGACATATAAACACCTAGACTAGTTAACAACCCCATAGACATATAAACCCCTAGACTAGTTAACAACCCCATAGACATATAAACCCCTAGACTAGTTAACAACCCCATAGACATATAAACACCTAGACTAGTTAACAACCCCATAGACATATAAACCCCTAGACTAGTTAACAACCCCATAGACATATAAACCCTAGACTAGTTAACAACCCCATAGACATATAAACCCCTAGACTAGTTAACAACCCCATAGACATATAAACCCCTAGACTAGTTAACAACCCCATAGACATATAAACACCTAGACTAGTTAACAACCCCATAGACATATAAACCCCTAGACTAGTTAACAACCCCATAGACATATAAACCCCTAGACTAGTTAACAACCCCATAGACATATAAACACCTAGACTAGTTAACAACCCCATAGACATATAAACCCCTAGACTAGTTAACAACCCCATAGACATATAAACCCTAGACTAGTTAACAACCCCATAGACATATAAACCCCTAGACTAGTTAACAACCCCATAGACATATAAACCCCTAGACTAGTTAACAACCCCATAGACATATAAACACCTAGACTAGTTAACAACCCCATAGACATATAAACACCCTAGACTAGTTAACAACCCCATAGACATATAAACCCCTAGACTAGTTAACAACCCCATAGACATATAAACACCTAGACTAGTTAACAACCCCATAGACATATAAACCCCTAGACTAGTTAACAACCCCATAGACATATAAACACCTAGACTAGTTAACAACCCCATAGACATATAAACCCCTAGACTAGTTAACAACCCCATAGACATATAAACCCCTAGACTAGTTAACAACCCCATAGACATATAAACACCTAGACTAGTTAACAACCCCATAGACATATAAACCCCTAGACTAGTTAACAACCCCATAGACATATAAACCCCTAGACTAGTTAACAACCCCATAGACATATAAACCCCTAGACTAGTTAACAACCCCATAGACATATAAACCCCTAGACTAGTTAACAACCCCATAGACATATAAACACCTAGACTAGTTAACAACCCCATAGACATATAAACACCTAGACTAGTTAACAACCCCATAGACATATAAACCCCTAGACTAGTTAACAACCCCATAGACATATAAACCCCTAGACTAGTTAACAACCCCATAGACATATAAACCCCTAGACTAGTTAACAACCCCATAGACATATAAACCCCTAGACTAGTTAACAACCCCATAGACATATAAACCCCTAGACTAGTTAACAACCCCATAGACATATAAACCCTAGACTAGTTAACAACCCCATAGACATATAAACACCTAGACTAGTTAACAACCCCATAGACATATAAACCCCTAGACTAGTTAACAACCCCAGTAGACATATAAACCCCCAGACTAGCTAACAACCCCATAGACATATAAACCCCTAGACTAGTTAACAACCCCATAGACATATAAACCCCTAGACTAGTTAACAACCCCATAGACATATAAACCCCTAGACTAGTTAACAACCCCATAGACATATAAACCCCTAGACTAGTTAACAACCCCATAGACATATAAACACCTAGACTAGTTAACAACCCCATAGACATATAAACCCCTAGACTAGTTAACAACCCCATAGACATATAAACCCCTAGACTAGTTAACAACCCCATAGACATATAAACACCTAGACTAGTTAACAACCCCATAGACATATAAACCCCTAGACTAGTTAACAACCCCATAGACATATAAACCCCTAGACTAGTTAACAACCCCATAGACATATAAACCCCTAGACTAGTTAACAACCCCATAGACATATAAACACCTAGACTAGTTAACAACCCCATAGACATAGTAAACCCCTAGACTAGTTAACAACCCCATAGACATAAACACCCTAGACTAGTTAACAGCCCCATAGACATATAAACACCTAGACTAGTTAACAACCCCATAGACATATAAACCCCTAGACTAGTTAACAACCCCCATAGACATATAAACACCTAGACTAGTTAACAACCCCATAGACATATAAACCCCTAGACTAGTTAACAACCCCATAGACATATAAACCCCTAGACTAGTTAACAACCCCATAGACATATAAACCCCTAGACTAGTTAACAACCCCATAGACATATAAACACCTAGACTAGTTAACAACCCCATAGACATATAAACCCCTAGACTAGTTAACAACCCCATAGACATATAAACACCCTAGACTAGTTAACAACCCCATAGACATATAAACCCCTAGACTAGTTAACAACCCCATAGACATATAAACACCTAGACTAGTTAACAACCCCATAGACATATAAACCCCTAGACTAGTTAACAACCCCATAGACATATAAACACCTAGACTAGTTAACAACCCCATAGACATATAAACCCCTAGACTAGTTAACAACCCCATAGACATATAAACCCCTAGACTAGTTAACAACCCCATAGACATATAAACCCCTAGACTAGTTAACAACCCCATAGACATATAAACCCTAGACTAGTTAACAACCCCATAGACATATAAACCCTAGACTAGTTAACAACCCCATAGACATATAAACCCCTAGACTAGTTAACAACCCCATAGACATATAAACACCTAGACTAGTTAACAACCCCATAGACATATAAACCCCTAGACTAGTTAACAACCCCATAGACATATAAACCCCTAGACTAGTTAACAACCCCATAGACATATAAACCCCTAGACTAGTTAACAACCCCATAGACATATAAACACCTAGACTAGTTAACAACCCCATAGACATATAAACCCCTAGACTAGTTAACAACCCCATAGACATATAAACCCCTAGACTAGTTAACAACCCCATAGACATATAAACCCCTAGACTAGTTAACAACCCCATAGACATATAAACCCCTAGACTAGTTAACAACCCCATAGACATATAAACACCTAGACTAGTTAACAACCCCATAGACATATAAACCCCTAGACTAGTTAACAACCCCATAGACATATAAACCCCTAGACTAGTTAACAACCCCATAGACATATAAACACCTAGACTAGTTAACAACCCCATAGACATATAAACCCCTAGACTAGTTAACAACCCCATAGACATATAAACCCCTAGACTAGTTAACAACCCCATAGACATATAAACCCCTAGACTAGTTAACAACCCCATAGACATATAAACACCTAGACTAGTTAACAACCCCATAGACATATAAACCCTAGACTAGTTAACAACCCCATAGACATATAAACCCCTAGACTAGTTAACAACCCCATAGACATATAAACCCCTAGACTAGTTAACAACCCCATAGACATATAAACCCTAGACTAGTTAACAACCCCATAGACATATAAACCCCTAGACTAGTTAACAACCCCATAGACATATAAACCCCTAGACTAGTTAACAACCCCATAGACATATAAACCCCTAGACTAGTTAACAACCCCATAGACATATAAACCCCTAGACTAGTTAACAACCCCATAGACATATAAACCCCTAGACTAGTTAACAACCCCATAGACATATAAACCCCTAGACTAGTTAACAACCCCATAGACATATAAACCCCTAGACTAGTTAACAACCCCATAGACATATAAACCCCTAGACTAGTTAACAACCCCATAGACATATAAACACCTAGACTAGTTAACAACCCCATAGACATATAAACCCCTAGACTAGTTAACAACCCCATAGACATATAAACACCTAGACTAGTTAACAACCCCATAGACATATAAACCCCTAGACTAGTTAACAACCCCATAGACATATAAACCCCTAGACTAGTTAACAACCCCATAGACATATAAACCCCTAGACTAGTTAACAACCCCATAGACATATAAACCCCTAGACTAGTTAACAACCCCATAGACATATAAACCCCTAGACTAGTTAACAACCCCATAGACATATAAACCCCTAGACTAGTTAACAACCCCATAGACATATAAACACCTAGACTAGTTAACAACCCCATAGACATATAAACACCTAGACTAGTTAACAACCCCATAGACATATAAACCCCTAGACTAGTTAACAACCCCATAGACATATAAACACCTAGACTAGTTAACAACCCCATAGACATATAAACCCCTAGACTAGTTAACAACCCCATAGACATATAAACCCCTAGACTAGTTAACAACCCCATAGACATATAAACCCCTAGACTAGTTAACAACCCCATAGACATATAAACCCCTAGACTAGTTAACAACCCCATAGACATATAAACACCTAGACTAGTTAACAACCCCATAGACATATAAACCCCTAGACTAGTTAACAACCCCATAGACATATAAACCCCTAGACTAGTTAACAACCCCATAGACATATAAACCCCTAGACTAGTTAACAACCCCATAGACATATAAACCCCTAGACTAGTTAACAACCCCATAGACATATAAACCCCTAGACTAGTTAACAACCCCATAGACATATAAACACCTAGACTAGTTAACAACCCCATAGACATATAAACCCCTAGACTAGTTAACAACCCCATAGACATATAAACACCTAGACTAGTTAACAACCCCATAGACATATAAACCCCTAGACTAGTTAACAACCCCATAGACATATAAACACCTAGACTAGTTAACAACCCCATAGACATATAAACCCCTAGACTAGTTAACAACCCCATAGACATATAAACCCCTAGACTAGTTAACAACCCCATAGACATATAAACCCCTAGACTAGTTAACAACCCCATAGACATATAAACCCCTAGACTAGTTAACAACCCCATAGACATATAAACCCCTAGACTAGTTAACAACCCCATAGACATATAAACCCCTAGACTAGTTAACAACCCCATAGACATATAAACCCCTAGACTAGTTAACAACCCCATAGACATATAAACCCCTAGACTAGTTAACAACCCCATAGACATATAAACACCTAGACTAGTTAACAACCCCATAGACATATAAACACCTAGACTAGTTAACAACCCCATAGACATATAAACCCCTAGACTAGTTAACAACCCCATAGACATATAAACCCCTAGACTAGTTAACAACCCCATAGACATATAAACCCCTAGACTAGTTAACAACCCCATAGACATATAAACACCTAGACTAGTTAACAACCCCATAGACATATAAACCCCTAGACTAGTTAACAACCCCATAGACATATAAACCCCTAGACTAGTTAACAACCCCATAGACATATAAACACCTAGACTAGTTAACAACCCCATAGACATATAAACCCCTAGACTAGTTAACAACCCCATAGACATATAAACCCCTAGACTAGTTAACAACCCCATAGACATATAAACCCCTAGACTAGTTAACAACCCCATAGACATATAAACACCTAGACTAGTTAACAACCCCATAGACATATAAACCCCTAGACTAGTTAACAACCCCATAGACATATAAACCCCTAGACTAGTTAACAACCCCATAGACATATAAACCCCTAGACTAGTTAACAACCCCATAGACATATAAACCCCTAGACTAGTTAACAACCCCATAGACATATAAACCCCTAGACTAGTTAACAACCCCATAGACATATAAACCCCTAGACTAGTTAACAACCCCATAGACATATAAACCCCTAGACTAGTTAACAACCCCATAGACATATAAACCCCTAGACTAGTTAACAACCCCATAGACATATAAACACCTAGACTAGTTAACAACCCCATAGACATATAAACCCCTAGACTAGTTAACAACCCCATAGACATATAAACACCTAGACTAGTTAACAACCCCATAGACATATAAACCCCTAGACTAGTTAACAACCCCATAGACATATAAACCCCTAGACTAGTTAACAACCCCATAGACATATAAACACCTAGACTAGTTAACAACCCCATAGACATATAAACACCTAGACTAGTTAACAACCCCATAGACATATAAACACCTAGACTAGTTAACAACCCCATAGACATATAAACCCCTAGACTAGTTAACAACCCCATAGACATATAAACCCCTAGACTAGTTAACAACCCCATAGACATATAAACCCCTAGACTAGTTAACAACCCCATAGACATATAAACCCCTAGACTAGTTAACAACCCCATAGACATATAAACCCCTAGACTAGTTAACAACCCCATAGACATATAAACCCCTAGACTAGTTAACAACCCCATAGACATATAAACCCCTAGACTAGTTAACAACCCCATAGACATATAAACCCCTAGACTAGTTAACAACCCCATAGACATATAAACCCCTAGACTAGTTAACAACCCCATAGACATATAAACCCCTAGACTAGTTAACAACCCCATAGACATATAAACACCTAGACTAGTTAACAACCCCATAGACATATAAACCCCTAGACTAGTTAACAACCCCATAGACATATAAACCCCTAGACTAGTTAACAACCCCATAGACATATAAACCCCTAGACTAGTTAACAACCCCATAGACATATAAACCCCTAGACTAGTTAACAACCCCATAGACATATAAACACCTAGACTAGTTAACAACCCCATAGACATATAAACCCCTAGACTAGTTAACAACCCCATAGACATATAAACACCTAGACTAGTTAACAACCCCATAGACATATAAACCCCTAGACTAGTTAACAACCCCATAGACATATAAACCCCTAGACTAGTTAACAACCCCATAGACATATAAACCCCTAGACTAGTTAACAACCCCATAGACATATAAACCCCTAGACTAGTTAACAACCCCATAGACATATAAACCCCTAGACTAGTTAACAACCCCATAGACATATAAACACCTAGACTAGTTAACAACCCCATAGACATATAAACCCCTAGACTAGTTAACAACCCCATAGACATATAAACCCCTAGACTAGTTAACAACCCCATAGACATATAAACCCCTAGACTAGTTAACAACCCCATAGACATATAAACCCCTAGACTAGTTAACAACCCCATAGACATATAAACACCCTAGACTAGTTAACAACCCCATAGACATATAAACCCCTAGACTAGTTAACAACCCCATAGACATATAAACACCTAGACTAGTTAACAACCCCATAGACATATAAACCCCTAGACTAGTTAACAACCCCATAGACATATAAACACCCTAGACTAGTTAACAACCCCATAGACATATAAACCCCTAGACTAGTTAACAACCCCATAGACATATAAACCCCTAGACTAGTTAACAACCCCATAGACATATAAACACCTAGACTAGTTAACAACCCCATAGACATATAAAACACCTAGACTAGTTAACAACCCCATAGACATATAAATCCCTCAGACTAGTTAACAAACCCCATAGACATATAAACCCCTAGACTAGTTAACAACCCCATAGACATATAAACCCCTAGACTAGTTAACAACCCCATAGACATATAAACCCCTAGACTAGTTAACAAACCCCATAGACATATGAAACCCCTAGACTAGTTAACAACCCCATAGACATATAAACCCCTAGACTAGTTAACAACCCCATAGACATATAAACCCCTAGACTAGTTAACAACCCCATAGACATATAAACCCCAGACCAGTTAAGAACCCCATAGACATGTAAACACCCAGACCAGTTAACAACCCCATAGACATATAAACCCCTAGACTAGTTAACAACCCCATAGACATATAAACCCCTAGACTAGTTAACAACCCCATAGACATATAAACACCTAGACTAGTTAACAACCCCATAGACATATAAACACCCTAGACTAGTTAACAACCCATAGACATATAAACACCTAGACTAGTTAACAACCCCATAGACATATGTAAACCCCTAGACTAGTTAACAACCCCACAGACATATAAACACCTAGACTAGTTAACAACCCCATAGACATATAAACCCCTAGACTAGTTAACAACCCCATAGACATATAAACACCCTAGACTCAGTTAACAACCCCATAGACATATAAACCCCTAGACTAGTTAACAACCCCATAGACATATAAACACCTAGACTAGTTAACAACCCCATAGACACTATAAACCCTACTAGTTAACAGCCCATAGACGTAACAAACCCAGACTAGCTAACAGCCCCATAGACATATAAACCCCTAGACTAGTTAACAACCCCATAGACATATAAACCCCTAGACTAGTTAACAACCCCACAGACATATAAACCCAGACTATTAACAACCCCATAGAACATATAAACCCCTAGACTAGTTAACAACCCCATAGACATATAAACACCTAGACTAGTTAACAACCCCATAGACATATAAACCCCTAGACTAGTTAACAACCCCATAGACATATAAACCCCTAGACTAGTTAACAGCCCCATAGACATATAAACCCCTAGACTAGTTAACAACCCCATAGACATATAAACACCTAGACTAGTTAACAACCCCATAGACATATAAACTCCCTAGACTAGCTGCTAACAACCCCATAGACACATAAAACCCCCAGACTAGTTAACAACCCCATAGACATATAAACACCTAGACTAGTTAACAACCCCATAGACATATAAACCCCTAGACTAGTTAACAACCCATAGACATATAAACCCCTGACTAGTTAACAACCCCATAGACATATAAACCCCTAGACTAGTTACAACCCCATAGACATTACCCTAGACTACAACCCCATAGACATATAAACACCTAGACTAGTTAACAACCCCATAGACATATAAACCCTAGACTAGTTAACAACCCCATAGACATATAAACACCTAGACTAGTTAACAACCCCATAGACATATAAACCCCTAGACTAGTTAACAACCCCATAGACATATAAACCCCTAGACTAGTTAAAACCCCATAGACATATAAACCCCTAGACTAGTTAACAACCCCATAAACATATAAACCCCTAGACTAGTTGCTGCAATAACCCCATAGACATATAAACCCCTAGACTAGTTAACAACCCCATAGACATATAAACCCCTAGACTAGTTAACAACCCCATAGACATATAAACCCCTAGACTAGTTAACAACCCCATAGACATATAAACCCCTAGACTAGTTAACAACCCCATAGACATATAAAACCCCTAGACCCGTTATTAACAACCCCATAGACATATAAACCCCTAGACTAGTTAACAACCCCATAGACATATAAACCCCTAGACTAGTTAACAGCCCCATAGACCCTATATAAACCCCTAGACTAGTTAACAACCCCATGACATATAAACCTAGACTAGTTAACAACCCCATAGACATATAAACCCTAGACTAGTTAACAACCCCATAGACATATAAACCCTAGACTAGTTAACAACCCCATAGACATATAAACACCTAGACTAGTTAACAACCCCATAGACATATAAACCCCTAGACTAGTTAACAACCCCATAGACATATAAACCCCTAGACTAGTTAACAACCCCATAGACATATAAACCCTAGACTAGTTAACAACCCCATAGACATATAAACCTAGACTAGTTAACAACCCATAGACATATAAACCCT
>NW_027035598.1:0-11000 GCF_034236695.1 Oncorhynchus nerka
CTCAGTGATAATGCTCCTGAAAGCAGTATCACCCTTCTCTGTTCTCTGACAGGCAACATCACCTGTCCAGTAGGGCTTCTAGCTCAACCCTCAGTGATAATGCTCCTGAAGGCAGTATCACCCTTCTCTGATCTCTGACAGGCAACATTACCCTGTCCAGTAGGGCTTCTAACTCAACCCCTCAGTGATAATGCTCCTGAAAGCAGTATCACCCTTCTCCTGATCTCTGACAGGCAACATCACCTGTCCAGTAGGGCTTCTAGCTCAACCCTCAGTGATAATGCTCCTGAAAGCAGTATCACCCTTCTCCTGATCTCTGACAGGCAACATTACCTGTCCAGTAGGGCTTCTAGCTCAACCCCTCAGTGATAATGCTCCTGAAAGCAGTATCACCCCTTCTCTGATCTCTGACAGGCAACATTACTCTGTCCAGTAGGGCATCTAACTCAACCCCTCAGTGATAATGCTCCTGAAAGCAGTATCACCCTTCTCCTGCTCTCTGACAGGCAACATTACCTGTCCAGTAGGGCTTCTAGCTCAACCCCTCATGTGATAATGCTCCTGAAAGCAGTATCACCCTTCTCTGTTCTCTGACAGGCAACATCACTCACAGGCAATACCGTCCAGTAGGGCTTCTAACTCAACTCCCTCAGTGATAATGCTCCTGAAAGCAGTATCACCCTTCTCTGTTCTCTGACAGGCAACATCACCTGTCCAGTAGGGCTTCTAACTCAACCCCTCAGTGATAATGCTCCTGAAAGCAGTATCACCTTCTCTGTTCTCTGACAGGCAACATTACCTGTCCAGTAGGGCTTCTAGCTCAACCCCTCAGTGATAATGCTCCTGAAAGCAGTATCACCCTTCTCCATTCTCTGACAGGCAACATTACCTGTCCAGTAGGGCTTCTAGCTCAACCCCTCAGTGATAATGCTCCTGAAAGCAGTATCACCCTTCTCTGATCTCTGACAGGCAACATAACCTGTCCAGTAGGGCTTCTAACTCAACCCCTCAGTGATAATGCTCCTGAAAGCAGTATCACCCTTCTCTGTTCTCTGACAGGCAACATCACCTGTCCAGTAGGGCTTCTAACTCAACCCCTCAGTGATAATGCTCCTGAAAGCAGTATCACCCTTCTCTGTTCTCTGACAGGCAACATCACCTGTCCAGTAGGGCTTCTAGCTCAACCCCTCAGTGATAATGCTCCTGAAAGCAGTATCACCCTTCTCTGATCTCTGACAGGCAACATTACCTGTCCAGTAGGGCTTCTAGCTCAACCCCTCAGTGATAATGCTCCTGAAAGCAGTATCACCCTTCTCTGATCTCTGACAGGCAACATCACCTGTCCAGTAGGGCTTCTAGCTCAACCCCTCAGTGATAATGCTCCTGAAAGCAGTATCACCCTTCTCTGTTCTCTGACAGGCAACATTACCTGTCCAGTAGGGCTTCTAGCTCAACCCCTCAGTGATAATGCTCCTGAAAGCAGTATCACCCTTCTCTGATCTCTGACAGGCAACATTACCTGTCCAGTAGGGCTTCTAGCTCAACCCCTCAGTGATAATGCTCCTGAAAGCAGTATCACCCTTCTCCTGTTCTCTGACAGGCAACATTACCTGTCCAGTAGGGCTTCTAACTCAACCCCTCAGTGATAATGCTCCTGAAAGCAGTATCACCCTTCTCCGTTCTCTGACAGGCAACATTACCTGTCCAGTAGGGCTTCTAGCTCAACCCCTCAGTGATAATGCTCCTGAAAGCAGTATCACCCTTCTCTGTTCTCTGACAGGCAACATCACCTGTCCAGTAGGGCTTCTAGCTCAACCCCTCAGTGATAATGCTCCTGAAAGCAGTATCACCCTTCTCTGTTCTCTGACAGGCAACATTACCTGTCCAGTAGGGCTTCTAACTCAACCCCTCAGTGATAATGCTCCTGAAAGCAGTATCACCCTTCTCTGATCTCTGACAGGCAACATCACCTGTCCAGTAGGGCTTCTAACTCAACCCCTCAGTGATAATGCTCCTGAAAGCAGTATCACCCTTCTCTGATTCTCTGACAGGCAACATTACCTGTCCAGTAGGGCTTCTAACTCAACCCCTCAGTGATAATGCTCCTGAAAGCAGTATCACCCTTCTCCTGATCTCTGACAGGCAACATTACCTGTCCAGTAGAGACTTCTAACTCAACCCCTCAGTGATAATGCTCCTGCAAAGCAGTATCACCCTTCTCTGCTCTCTCTGACAGGCAACATTACCTGTCCAGTAGGGCTTCTAACTCAACCCTCAGTGATAATGCTCCTGAAAGCAGTATCACCCTTCTCCATTCTCTGACAGGCAACATTACCTGTCCAGTAGGGCTTCTAGCTCAACCCCTCAGTGATAATGCTCCTGAAAGCAGTATCACCCTTCTCTGATCTCTGACAGGCAACATTACCTGTCCAGTAGGGCTTCTAGCTCAACCCCTCAGTGATAATGCTCCTGAAAGCAGTATCACCCTTCTCTGATCTCTGACAGGCAACATTACCTGTCCAGTAGGGCTTCTAGCTCAACCCCTCAGTGATAATGCTCCTGAAAGCAGTATCACCCTTCTCCTGATCTCTGACAGGCAACATTACCTGTCCAGTAGGGCTTCTAGCTCAACCCCTCAGTGATAATGCTCCTGAAAGCAGTATCACCCTTCTCTGTTCTCTGACAGGCAACATCACCTGTCCAGTAGGGCTTCTAGCTCAACCCCTCAGTGATAATGCTCCTGAAAGCAGTATCACCCTTCTCTGTTCTCTGACAGGCAACATTACCTGTCCAGTAGGGCTTCTAACTCAACCCCTCAGTGATAATGCTCCTGAAAGCAGTATCACCCTTCTCTGTTCTCTGACAGGCAACATCACCTGTCCAGTAGGGCTTCTAACTCAACCCCTCAGTGATAATGCTCCTGAAAGCAGTATCACCCTTCTCTGTTCTCTGACAGGCAACATTACCTGTCCAGTAGGGCTTCTAACTCAACCCCTCAGTGATAATGCTCCTGAAAGCAGTATCACCTTCTCGATCTCTGACAGGCAACATTACCTGTCAGTAGGGCTTCTATCAAGCCATCAGTAATGCTCCTGGCAGTATGCCTTCTCAGTTCTCTGACCAGGCAACGTACCTGTCCAGTGGGAGCTGCTCAGCCCTCAGTGATAATGCTCCTGAAAGCAGTATCACCTTCTCCGATTCTCTGACAGGCAGCATTACCTGTCGGTAGGAATTCTAACTCCCAACCCCTCAGTGATAATGCTCTGAAAGCAGTATCACCCTTCTCCGATTCTCTGACAGGCAACATCACCTGTCCAGTGCGACTTCTAACTCAACCCCTTGGTGATAATGCTCACCAAGCAGTATCACCCTTCTCTGTTCTCTGACAGGCAACATTACCTGTCAGTAGGGCTTCTAACTCAACCCCTCAGTGATAATGCTCCACAAAGCAGTATCACCTTCTCTGATCTCTGACAGGCAGCCATTACCTGTCCAGTAGGGCTTCAGCTCAACCCCTCAGTGATAATGCTCTCTGACAGGCAGCATTGCCTGTCCCGGTAGGGCTTCTATCACCTTCTCTGAAAGCAGTATCACCCTTCTTCTCTGACAGAGCAGCATTACCTGTCAGTAGGGCTTCTAACTCAACCCCTCAGTGATAATGCTTCACCAGAACAGTATCACCCTTCTCCAGTCTCTGACAGGCAACATTACCTGTCCAGTAGGGCTTCTAACTCAACCCTCAGTGATAATGCTCACAAGCAGTATCACCCTTCTCCGTTCTCTGACAGGCAACATTACCTGTCCAGTAGGGCTTCTAGCTCAACCCCTCAGTGATAATGCTCCTGAAAGCAGTATCACCTTCTCTGTTCTCTGAAAGGCAACATCACCTGTCCAGTAGGGCTTCTAGCTCAACCCCTCCCAGTGATAATGCTCCTGAAAGCAGTATCACCCTTCTCTGTTCTCTGACAGGCAGCATCACCTGTCAGTAGGGCTTCTGGCTCAACCCCTCAGTGATAATGCTCTGAAAGCAGTATCACCTTCTCTGATCTCTGACAGGCAGCATCACCTGTCAGTAGGGCTTCTAACTCAACCCCTCAGTGATAATGCTCCTGAAAGCAGTATCACCCTTCTCTGTTCTCTGACAGGCAACATTACCTGTCCAGTAGGGCTTCTAACTCAACCCCTCAGTGATATGCTCCTGAAAGCAGTATCACCCTTCTCTGATCTCTGACAGGCAACATTACCTGTCCATTAGGGCTTCTAGCTCAACCCCTCAGTGATAATGCTCCTGAAAGCAGTATCACCCTTCTCATTCTCTGACAGGCAACATTACCTGTCCAGTAGGGCTTCTAACTCAACCCCTCAGTGATAATGCTCCTGAAAGCAGTATCACCCTTCTCTGATCTCTGACAGGCAACATACCTGTCCAGTAGACTTCTAACTCAACCCTCAGTGATAATGCTCCTGAAAGCAGTATCACCCTTCTCTGTTCTCTGACAGGCAACATCACCTGTCCAGTAGGGCTTCTAGCTCAACCCCTCAGTGATAATGCTCTGAAAGCAGTATCACCCTTCTCCGTTCTCTGACAGGCAGCATTACCTGTTCAGTAGGGCTTCTAGCTAAACCCCTCAGTGATAATGCTCCTGAAAGCAGTATCACCCTTCTCTGATCTCTGACAGGCAACATTACCTGTCAGTAGGGCTTCTAGCTCAGCCCCCTCAGGGATAATGCTCCTGAAAGCAGTATTACCTTCTCTGATCTCTGACAGGCAACATTACCTGTCAGTGGAGACCTAACTCCAACCCCTCAGTGATAATGCTCCTGAAAGCAGTATCACCCTTCTCTGTTCTCTGACAGGCAACATTACCTGTCCAGTGGGGCTTCTAGCTCAACCCCTCAGTGATAATGCTCCTGAAAGCAGTATCACCCTTCTCTAATTCTCTGACAGGCAACATCACCCTGTCAGTAGGGCTTCTAGCTCAACCCCTCCCAGTGATAATGCTCCTGAAGCAGTATCACCCCTTCTCTGTTCTCTGACAGGCAACCCATCCATTTTCTAACTCCAACCCCAGATAATGGGGTATCACCCTTCTCGATTCTGACAGGCATCAGCCCCTCCAGGATAATGCTCTGAAAGCAGTATCACCCTTCTCTATTCTCTGACAGGCAACATTACCTGTCAGTAGGGCTTCTAGCTCAACCCCTCAGTGATAATGCTCCTGAAAGCAATTATCACCCTTCTCTGATCTCTGACAGGCAACATTACCTCCCAGTAGGGCTTCTAGCTCAAACCCTCCAGTGATAATGCTAACCACAAGCAGTATCACCCTTCTCCGTTCTCTGACGGGCAACATCACCTGTCAGTAGGGCTTCTAGCTCAACCCCTCAGTGATAATGCTCTGAAAGCAGTATCACCCTTCTCTATTCTCTGACAGGCAGCATCACCTGTCCAGTAAGGCTTCTAACTCAACCCCTCAGTGATAATGCTCCTGAAAGCAGTATCACCCTTCTCCGTTCTCTGACAGGCAATCACCTGTCAGTAAGACTCTAACTCAACCCCTCGGTGATAATGCTCCTGAAAGCATTATCACCCTTCTCTGTTCTCTGACAGGCAACATTACCTGTCCAGTAGGGCTTCTAGCTCAACCCCTCAGTGATAATGTCACAGAAAGCAGTATCACCCTTCTCTGTTCTCTGACAGGCAACATCACCTGTCAGTAGGGCTTCTAGCTCAACCCCTCAGTGATAATGCTCCTGAAAGCAGTATCACCCTTCTCCGTTCTCTGACAGGCAACATTACCTGTCAGTAGGGCTTACTCAACCCCCTCAGTGATAATGCTCCTGAAAGCAGTATCACCCTTCTCCTGTTCTCTGACAGGCAACATTACCTGTCCAGTAGGGCTTCTAACTCAACCCCTCAGTGATAATGCTCCTGAAAGCAGTATCACCCTTCTCCGTTCTCTGACAGGCAACATTACCTGTCCAGTAGGGCTTCTAACTCAACCCTCAGTGATAATGCTCCTGAAAGCAGTATCACCCTTCTCTGTTCTCTGACAGGCAACATTACCTGTCCAGTAGGGCTTCTAACTCAACCCCTCAGTGATAATGCTCCTGAAAGCAGTATCACCCTTCTCTGATCTCTGACAGGCAACATTACCTGTCCAGTAGGGCTTCTAGCTCAACCCTCAGTGATAATGCTCCTGAAAGCAGTATCACCCTTCTCCGATTCTCTGACAGGCAACATTACCTGTCCAGTAGGGCTTCTAGCTCAACCCCTCAGTGATAATGCTCCTGAAAGCAGTATCACCCTTCTCACGTTCTCTGACAGGCAACATTACCTGTCCAGTAGGGCTTCTAACTCAACCCCTCAGTGATAATGCTCCTGAAAGCAGTATCACCCTTCTCCGTTCTCTGACAGGCAACATTACCTGTCCAGTAGGGCTTCTAACTCAACCCCTCAGTGATAATGCTCCTGAAAGCAGTATCACCCTTCTCCGTTCTCTGACAGGCAACATTACCTGTCCAGTAGGGCTTCTAGCTCAACCCCTCAGTGATAATGCTCCTGAAAGCAGTATCACCCTTCTCTGTTCTCTGAAAGGCAACATCACCTGTCCAGTAGGGCTTCTAGCTCAACCCCTCAGTGATAATGCTCCTGAAAGCAGTATCACCCTTCTCTGTTCTCTGACAGGCAACATCACCTGTCCAGTAGGGCTTCTAGCTCAACCCCTCAGTGATAATGCTCCTGAAAGCAGTATCACCCTTCTCTGATCTCTGACAGGCAACATCACCTGTCCAGTAGGGCTTCTAACTCAACCCCTCAGTGATAATGCTCCTGAAAGCAGTATCACCCTTCTCCGTTCTCTGAACACTTTGTGTGTTTTAGTGGGATTTCTCACCACTCTACAGTATGTTATAACAGTCTGTCTGTGGGAGTGAAGTTTCTCAGTGATAATGCACTGAAAGCAGTCTCTCTGTTCTCTGACAGGCAACATCACCTGTTTCATTTCCCATCAAGTGTACAGAATGTTCCTGATTCTCCTCTGGCAAGCACTTTTGTGTGTTTTAAAGAGTGAAGTTTCTCACCACTCTACAGTATGTTAGAACAGTCTGTCTGTGGCCAGGTGAGTTTCTCTCAGTGTACAGTATGTTATAACATTCTGTCTGTGGCCAGGTGAAGTTTCTCATCACTGTACAGTCTGTCTGTGGCCAGGTGAGTTTCTCACCACTCTACAGTATGTTAGAACAGTCTGTCTGTGGCCAGGTAGAAGTTTCTCATCCACTCTAGCCAGGTGAAGTTTCTCATCAGTGTACAGTCTGTCTGTGGCCAGGTGAAGTTTCTCATCACTGTACAGTCTGTCTGTGGCCAGGTGAAGTTTCTCATCACTGTACAGTATGTTATAAAAGTCTGTCTGTGGCCAGGTGAAGTTTCTCACCACTGTACAGTCTGTCTGTGGCCAGGTGAAGTTTCTCATCACTGTACAGTCTGTCTGTGGCCAGGTGAAGTTTCTCATCACTGTACAGTCTGTCTGTGGCCAGGTGAATTTTCTCACCACTGTACAGTATGTTATAACAGTCTGTCTGTGGCCAGGTGAAGTTTCTCATCACTGTACAGTATGTTAGAACAGTCCGTGTATCCCAATTAGCACCCTGTTCCCTATAGAGTACTTCTCTTGACCAGAGCTCTATGGGGACTCTCTCAGGCATGGATTAACACATACTGTGCACACACACACCCCCGACCGCATACACACACACCGATCACACACACCCCCTGACCACACACACCCACACCGATCACCCCCCCACCGACCACACAAACACCCCGACCACATACTGTGTACACACACTGGAGGACTGCAGCTCCTCCTCCTACATAACATTACATTGATGACTCCTTCTGCAAGTTCCCTTTGAAGAGGCGAGATGATATTGGATCAGCAACATAGTCAATATCTAATTACCTTTATCAAAGGGAGGCTTTGCTCTGGTCTTTATCAGGGGATTCAACACTAATTAAACAGGATCTTCAGAGACGGTACAGGGCCTCGTTCAGTCCAGCCATCTTTATCCAGCCAGACCTATTCATTAACTCTCCAGGTCCTTAAAGGATCCATTCAGCCCTCCGGAGGAGAGCCTGGACCAAAACAACAGCGAAGGAGAACTGATGTTCATTTATGTGGAACACTGAAGTTATGACTTCAGGCTTTTTTCTCCCTTCTGAGTTTTTCCTGGACTCAATCTACAATCACTCACTCTGTCTTCACCCTCTCTCCTCACCTGCTCTCTCCCTCTCTCCCCGTCTCCCCCCTGGGCAGGGAGGAGGAATCATTCCCAGGACCTGGCAGTGGGGAGTGATGGATGGGTGAGACTAAGTCCTTACGGACCCTGGATCAATGATCACCCCACCACAGACTCCCTCTAACACCCCCCCAACCCTCTGACCAATCATAATCACTCCAGCCAATGAATGAGGAAGATCCATCTGGTTGAAACAATGAAACATTTCGAATCCCGCAGAACATTTAGAATGATACAGAACATTTAGAACCCTGTGGAACATTTAGAACACTGCAGAACATTTAGAACCCTATGGAACATTTAGAATACTAAAGAACATTTACAACCCTAAAGAACATTTTGAACCCTACGGAACATTTAGAATACTACAGAACATTTAGAATACTACAGGACATTTAGAATACTACAGGACATTTAGAATACTACAGAACATTTAGAATACTACAGAACATATAGAATACTACAGGACATATAGAATACTACAGGACATTTAGAATACTACAGAACATTTAGAATACTACAGGACATATAGAATACTACAGAACATATAGAATACTACAGGACATATAGAATACTACAGAACATTTAGAATACTACAGAACATATAGAATACTACAGGACATATAGAATACTACAGGACATTTAGAATACTACAGAACATTTAGAATACTACAGGACATTTAGAATACTACAGAACATATAGAATACTACAGAACATTTAGAATACTACAGAACATTTAGAATACTACAGAACATTTAGAATACTACAGAACATTTAGAATACTACAGGACATATAGAATACTACAGGACATATAGAATACTACAGGACATATAGAATACTACAGAACATTTAGAATACTACAGAACATATAGAATACTACAGGACATATAGAATACTACAGGACATTTAGAATACTACAGAACATTTAGAATACTACAGGACATATAGAATACTACAGGACATATAGAATACTACAGAACATTTAGAATACTACAGGACATTTAGAATACTACAGGACATTTAGAATACTACAGGACATTTAGAATACTACAGGACATTTAGAATACTACAGAACATTTAGAATACTACAGGACATATAGAACCCTACATAACATTTTGAACCCTACGGAACATGTAGAATACTACAGGACATTTAGAACTCTCTGGACAATGGCATTGCATTTAATCTGCAGTTCCACTCCTAGACCCAGAGGGTATAAAGTCAGTGAGCGTAATAACAGATACCTATCCCATAGCCACACCCCTCAGTTACAGTAAACCATCTCCATCCCACATTGTATTCCTTCCATTATTTGTAAATAAGACACTCTTACTTCCAGAAAAATCCTTGGCTTTAAGTGCCAAAGAAAAATGTTCAGGGTGGAAATATTTGTCCCCCTTGTGAACCAGTCCACATTGATTAGACTAAGAGGTATTCTAGGGAGAGGAATTGGTGGCTACCTAATGGGGTAAATGTCTCTGCAACTAAGTGCTGTTTATCGTCGCCCGGGAGAAAGCCATTTCCATCTAAAGTTAATTGCCTGCATATTTTCCCCACTCTGATCTCATTTTCATTCCTTATGGCCAGACTAGCACGCACACACACACACACACCCACACACACACACACACACTCAGTCATTACAACTAAGTAACCAAACATGAAGGCTCCGGCGACAAACTTGTTTTGAAAGGCAAATTAGATTTTAATTACTCTTTCTGCTGCCATTCAAATAGAAACTTACAGCTTAATTTAAGAATAATTTGAATAATAATGAGTTACGTCCCCCCCCCCCCCCAAAAAAAAAAAACTAGGCCACAATGACCGGATACAAAATACCAAATGTAATATTAATATTAATGATCAACAGCTGTTGGTCCAGGTGGCTAGATGACATAAAGGAGAACGTGGAGGAACACAGTAGGTGGTGAAGAAGCATCTATTGTAATATCACAAGCACCTGCAGAAGGCCACCTTTTAGAGACTGGTGTAAGAATGGAGCCACACCAAGAGGAAAATGACACTTCAATAATGGCCGCCATTTATCATTGAATGTCCATTATTCGCTGGGTCAAAAAAAAACACAGCTGTGTGTCGAATCCCAGGTAGTCTGCAGGTGACAACTAGGCCAGTGGCTACAGGACAGTGACGGCGTTGCCACAACCTCACTTAATATAGGTTAGGTACAGAGAGGACATACAACACCCAACCTCACTTAATATAGGTTAGGTACAGAGAGGACGTACAACACCCAACCTCACTTAATATAGGTTAGGTACAGAGAGGACATACAACACCCAACCTCACTTAATATAGGTTAGGTACAGAGAGGACATACAACACCCAACCTCACTTAATATAGGTTAGGTACAGAGAGGACATACAACACCCAACCTCACTTAATATAGGTTAGGTACAGAGAGGACATACAACACCCAACCTCACTTAATATAGGTTAGGTACAGAGAGGACACACAACACCCAACCTCACTTAATATAGGTTAGGTACAGAGAGGACACACAACACCCAACCTCACTTAATATAGGTTAGGTACAGAGAGGACATACAACACCCAACCTCACTTAATATAGGTTAGGTACAGAGAGGACATACAACACCCAACCTCACTTAATATAGGTTAGGTACAGAGAGGACATACAACACCCAACCTCACTTAATATAGGTTAGGTACAGAGAG
>NW_027035599.1:0-11001 GCF_034236695.1 Oncorhynchus nerka
CCTGTCCTCCCTCTCTACCCCTCAACCTGCCCCAATCACTCTCTCCCCTGTCCTCCCTCTCTACCCCTCAACCTGCCCCAATCACTCTCTCCCCTGTCCTCCCTCTCTACTCCTCAACCTGCCCCAATCACTCTCTCCCCTGTCCTCCCTCTCTACCCCTCAATCTGCCCCAATCACTCTCTCCCCTGTCCTCCCTCTCTACTCCCTCAACCTGCCCCAATCACTCTCTCCCCTGTCCTCCCTCTCTACCCCTCAGCCTGCCCCAATCACTCTCTCCCCTGTCCTCCTCTCTACCCCTCAACCTGCCCCAATCACTCTCTCCCCTGTCCTCCCTCTCTACCCCTCAACCTGCCCCAATCACTCTCTCCCTGTCCTCCCTCTCTACTCCTCAACCTGCCCCAATCACTCTCTCCCCTGTCCTCCCTCTCTACCCCTCAACCTGCCCCAATCACTCTCTCCCCTGTCCTCCCTCTCTACCCCTCAACCTGCCCCAATCACTCTCTCCCCTGTCCTCCCTCTCTACCCCTCAACCTGCCCCAATCACTCTCTCCCCTGTCCTCCCTCTCTACCCCTCAACCTGCCCCAATCACTCTCTCCCCTGTCCTCCCTCTCTACCCCTCAACCTGCCCCAATCACTCTCTCCCCTGTCCTCCTCTCTACTCCTCAACCTGCCCCAATCACTCTCTCCCTGTCCTCCCTCTCTACCCCTCAACCTGCCCCAATCACTCTCTCCCCTGTCCTCCCTCTCTACCCCTCAACCTGCCCCAATCACTCTCTCCCCTGTCCTCCCTCTCTACCCCTCAACCTGCCCCAATCACTCTCTCCCCTGTCCTCCCTCTCTACCCCTCAACCTGCCCCAATCACTCTCTCCCCTGTCCTCCTCTCTGCCCCTCAACCTGCCCCAATCACTCTCTCCCCTGTCCTCCCTCTCTACTCCTCAACCTGCCCCAATCACTCTCTCCCTGTCCTCCCTCTCTACTCCTCAACCTGCCCCAATCACTCTCTCCCCTGTCCTCCTCTCTACTCCTCAACCTGCCCCAATCACTCTCTCCCCTGTCCTCCCTCTCTACCCCTCAACCTGCCCCAATCACTCTCTCCCCTGTCCTCCCTCTCTACCCCTCAACCTGCCCCAATCACTCTCTCCCCTGTCCTCCCTCTCTACCCCTCAACCTGCCCCAATCACTCTCTCCCCTGTCCTCCCTCTCTACTCCTCAACCTGCCCCAATCACTCTCTCCCCTGTCCTCCCTCTCTACCCCTCAACCTGCCCCCATCACTCTCTCCCCTGTCCTCCTCTCTACCCCTCAACCTGCCCCAATCACTCTCTCCCCTGTCCTCCCTCTCTACCCCTCAACCTGCCCCAATCACTCTCTCCCCTGTCCTCCCTCTCTGCCCCTCAACCTGCCCCAATCACTCTCTCCCCTGTCCTCCCTCTCTACTCCTCAACCTGCCCCAATCACTCTCTCCCCTGTCCTCCCTCTCTACCCCTCAACCTGCCCCAATCACTCTCTCCCCTGTCCTCCCTCTCTACTCCCCAACCTGCCCCAATCACTCTCTCCCCTGTCCTCCCTCTCTACCCCTCAACCTGCCCCAATCACTCTCTCCCCTGTCCTCCCTCTCTACCCTCAACCTGCCCCAATCACTCTCTCCCCTGTCCTCCCTCTCTACTCCTCAACCTGCCCCAATCACTCTCTCCCCTGTCCTCCCTCTCTACTCCTCAACCTGCCCCAATCACTCTCTCCCCTGTCCTCCCTCTCTACCCCTCAACCTGCCCCAATCACTCTCTCCCCTGTCCTCCCTCTCTACTCCTCAACCTGCCCCAATCACTCTCTCCCCTGTCCTCCTCTCTACTCCTCAACCTGCCCCAATCACTCTCTCCCCTGTCCTCCCTCTCTACTCCTCAACCTGCCCCAATCACTCTCTCCCCTGTCCTCCCTCTCTACTCCTCAACCTGCCCCAATCACTCTCTCCCCTGTCCTCCCTCTCTACTCCTCAACCTGCCCCAATCACTCTCTCCCCTGTCCTCCCTCTCTACCCCTCAACCTGCCCCAATCACTCTCTCCCCTGTCCTCCCTCTCTACCCCTCAATCTGCCCCAATCACTCTCTCCCCTGTCCTCCCTCTCTACTCCTCAACCTGCCCCAATCACTCTCTCCCCTGTCCTCCCTCTCTACTCCTCAACCTGCCCCAATCACTCTCTCCCCTGTCCTCCCTCTCTACTCCTCAACCTGCCCCAATCACTCTCTCCCCTGTCCTCCCTCTCTACTCCCAACCTGCCCCAATCACTCTCTCCCTGTCCTCCCTCTCTACTCCTCAACCTGCCCCAATCATCTCTCTCCCCTGTCCTCCCTCTCTACTCCTCAATCTGCCCCAATCACTCTCTCCCCTGTCCTCCCTCTCTACTCCTCAACCTGCCCCAATCACTCTCTCCCCTGTCCTCCCTCTCTACTCCTCAACCTGCCCCAATCACTCTCTCCCCTGTCCTCCCTCTCTACCCCTCAACCTGCCCCAATCACTCTCTCCCCTGTCCTCCCTCTCTACTCCTCAATCTGCCCCAATCACTCTCTCCCCTGTCCTCCCTCTCTACTCCTCAACCTGCCCCAATCACTCTCTCCCCTGTCCTCCCTCTCTACTCCTCAACCTGCCCCAATCACTCTCTCCCCTGTCCTCCCTCTCTACTCCTCAATCTGCCCCAATCACTCTCTCCCCTGTCCTCCCTCTCTACTCCTCAATCTGCCCCAATCACTCTCTCCCCTGTCCTCCCTCTCTACTCCTCAATCTGCCCCAATCACTCTCTCCCCTGTCCTCCCCTCTCTACTCCTCAACCTGCCACCAATCACTCTCTCCCCTGTCCTCCCTCTCTACTCCTCAATCTGCCCCAATCACTCTCTCCCTGTCCTCCTCTCTACCCCTCAACCTGCCCCAATCACTCTCTCCCCTGTCCTCCCTCTCTACTCCTCAACCTGCCCCAATCACTCTCTCCCTGTCCTCCCTCTCTACTCCTCAATCTGCCCCAATCTGCTCTCTCCCGTCCTCCTCTCCTACCCCTCAATCTGCCCCAATCACTCTCTCCCCTGTCCTCCCTCTAATCACTCTCCCCTGTCCTCCTCTCTACTCCTCAATCTGCCCCAATCACTCTCTCCTGTCCTCCCTCTCTACTCCTCAATCTGCCCCAATCACTCTCTCCCCTGTCCTCCCTCTCTACTCCTCAATCTGCCCCCAATCCTCTCTCCCCTGTCCTCCCTCTCTCTCCCTCAATCTGCCCCAATCACTCTCTCCCGTCCTCCCTCTCTACCCCTCAATCTGCCCCAATCACTCTCTCCCCTGTCCTCCCTCCTCCCCCTGTCCTCCTCTCTACTCCTCAATCTGCCCCCAATCTCTCTCCCCTGTCCTCCCTCTCTACTCCTCAATCACCGCCCCAATCCTCTCTCCCTGTCCCTCCCTCTCTCTCCCCAACCTTTATCTTCTCTCTCCCCTGTCCTCCCTCTCCTCCCTCCTTCTCCCCTGTCCTCCTCTCTCTCCCCAACCTTTATCTTCTCTCCCCCTGTCCTCCCTCTCTACCCTCAATCTGCCCTTAATCACCTTCCCTCCCCTGTCCTCCCTCTCTACTCCCTCAATCTGCCCTGTCCAGCCTTCCCCTGTCCTCCCTCTCTACTCCTCAATCTGCCCCATCACTCTCTCTCTCTGTCCTCCCTCTCTCCCTAACCTTTATCTTCCCCTGTTCTCCTCCTCTTCCCTGTCCTCACTCTGTCCTCCCCTCTCTACCCTCAATCTGCCCTTAATCACTCTCTCTCTGTCCTCCTCTCTACCCCTCAATCTGCCTCAATCACTCTCTCCCCTGTCCTCCCTTCTAATCACTCTTCCCCTGTCCTCCTCTCTACTCCTCAATCTGCCCCAATCACTCTCTTCCCCTGTCCTCCTCTCTACTCCTCAATCTGCCCTAATCACTCTCTAATCACTCTCCTGTCCTCTCTACTCCTCAATCTGCCCCAATCACTCTCTCCCCTGTCCTCCCTCTCTACTCCTCAATCTGCCCCAATCACTCTCTCCCCTGTCCTCCCTCTCTACTCCTCAATCTGCCCCAATCACTCTCTCTCCTGTCCTCCCTCTCTACCCCTCAATCTGCCCCAATCACTCTCTCCCCTGTCCTCCCTCTAATCACTCTCTCCCCTGTCCTCCCTCTCTACTCCTCAATCTGCCCCAATCACTCTCTCCCCTGTCCTCCCTCTCTACTCCTCAATCTGCCCCAATCACTCTCTCCCCTGTCCTCCCTCTCTCTCCCCAACCTTTATCTTCTCTCTCCCCTGTCCTCCCTCTCTCTCCCCAACCTTTATCTTCTCTCTCCTGTCCTCCCTCTCTCTCCCCAACCTTTATCTTCTCTCTCCCCTGTCCTCCCTCTCTCTCCCCAACCTTTATCTTCTCTCTCCTCCTCCTCTGCTCCCTTTGCTCCCATGTCCTCTCTTATCTTCCACCCCATGTCTCTCCCTCCCTCCTCCCTCTCCCCTGTCCTCCCTTCTCTATGTCTCCAGGTTCTCCTAGGATCAGGAGATGCGTGACATCACGGCTGTAGCTGGAAGGAACACCTTTATAACCTGTCGTGTGACTGTTACCCATACTACTCTATCAAGTGGTTTAAGGACGGCATGCTGCTGCCTGACAACCATCGGCAGGTTGTGTATGAGAATGGAACCCTGAGGCTGAGTGATGTGCAGAAGGGCATGGATGAGGGTACCTACCTGCAGTGTGCTCATCCAGCCACAGACCTCCATCGACCAGAGACTGTCCACGTCACTGAAAGGTAGGGGACTGACAGGGGTGGGGGACAAGGGGTAGGAGCAAAGGTGAAATACAGGTATGGGAAAGGAGTAGGTATGACAACTACCAATGACAGGCTGTTCACTACAATGCAGTGGATTTGTTGAAAGTCATCAACGCTTGGGCAAGGTTTCTCCTAGACGTAACCAGACACTCAGCTCAACAGGGCCTTCACACCATGGTGTTAAAAGCATCTAGCTTTATATGGATGTGTATGTGTGTGTTGAGTGGGTTGTAGAGGTGTGTGTGTGTTGAGTGGGTTGTAGAGGTGTGTGTATGTGTGTGTTGAGTGGGTTGTAGAGGTGTGTGTGTGTGGGGGGCTGTAGAGGGATGTGTATGTGTGTGTTGGGGGGCTGTAGAGGTGTGTGTGTGGTGTGTTGGGGAGGCTGTAGAGGGGTGTGTGTGTGTGTGTGGGGGTTGTAGAGGTGTGTTGTGTGGTGTGTTGGGGCGGCTGTAGAGGTGTGTGTGGGGGAGCTGTAGAGAGGTGTGTGTGGGGGAGCCAGTAGAGGTGTGTGTTGTGTGTGTGTGGGGAGCTGTAGAGGTGTGTGTGTGGTGTGTTGGGGGGCTGTAGAGGTGTTTGTGTGGTGTGTTGGGGGCTGTAGAGGTGTTTGTGTGGTGTGTTGGGGGCTGTAGAGGTGTGTGTGTGATGTGTTGGGGGGCTGTAGAGGTGTGTGTGTGGTGTGTTGGAGGGCTGTAGAGGTGTGTGTGTGGTGTGTTGGGGGGCTGTAGGAGGTGTGTGTGTGGTGTGTTGGGGGCTGTATAGGTGTGTGTGTGGTGTGTTGGGGGGCTGTAGAGGTGTGTGTGTGGTGTGTTGGGGGCTGTAGAGGTGTGTGTGTGTTGGGGGAGCTGTAGAGGTTTGTGTGTCGTGTGTGTGTCCATGATTTAATTAGATTAATCATAATGAGGCTCAGATTAAATCCCCAGATGTCTCAGCTGTAGCACTCCCCACCCCCACCCTCCGCTACCATGGCAACGGCATGACTTCTTCCGCCAGTTGGCCTCTAATCAGAGCCCCTATTATGGGCTAGTGGAGATGGCAGGGGTGGGCAAGTCAGGGGCATACTACACTGGCCAACAACAGCCTGCTCTGTGCCCTCTCTCTACACCCAAGGTGTCCAATCCAGTCCACACACCTTCTCACGCTCCCTTTCTCTGACCTCTAACCCCTGCCCTCTGTAACCTCTGCCCCCAGTGCCGCCTCCCTGATCCAGCTCCTTTGACATCCCTTCCACGTCGGTGGAAAGCTGATGTACATCGCCTGCGTGGTGTCAAGGCCAGGTGACATGCCTATCCGCATCACCTGGCACAAAGATGGGCAGCTTATCGTGCCTGGCCTGCCGCCTCCGGCGTTGGCATAGAGACCATGGAGTTCATGAGCCCCTGCAGATCTCCAAGGTGACCCTGAAGCACAACGCAACCACACCTGCATTGTTAGCAACGCTCGCGGCAAACCGTCTGGCTGGGGAGACAACTGATCGTCACCTGTGAGAGAGGGAGGAGAGGAAGAGATGGGAGGAGGGGAAGGGATGGGAGGAGGGGAAGAGATGGGAGGAGGGGAAGAGATGGGAGGAGGGGAAGAGATGGGAAGAGGGGAAGAGATGGGGAAGAGATGGGAGGAGGGGAAGAGATGGGGAGGAGGGGAAGAGATGGGAAGAGGGGAAGAGATGGGAAGAGATGGGAGGAGGGGAAGAGATGGGAGGAGGGGAAGAGATGGAGGATGGAAGATATGGGATGGGGAAGAGATGGGAGGAGGGGAAGAGATGGGAAGAGGGGAAGAGATGGGAGGAGGGGAAGAGATGGGAGGAGGGGAAGAGATGGGAAGAGGGGAAGAGATGGGAGGAGGGGAAGAGAGGGGAGAGGGAGGAAGAGATGGGAGGAGGGGAAGAGATGGGAGGAGGGGAAGAGATGGGAGGAGGGGAAGAGATGGGAGAGGGGAAGAGATGGGAGGAGGGGAAGAGATGGGAGGAGGGGAAGAGATGGGAAGAGATGGGAGGAGGGGAAGAGATGGGAGGAGGGGAAGAGATGGGAGGAGGGGAAGAGATGGGAGGATGGGAAGATATGGGAGGGGGGAAGAGATGGGAGGAGGGGAAGAGATGGGAGGAGGGGAAGAGATGGGAGGAGGGGAAGAGATGGGAAGAGGGGAAGAGATGGGAGGAAGGGAAGAGATGGGAAGAGGGGAAGAGATGGGAGGAGGGGAAGAGATGGGAGGAGGGGAAGAGATGGGAGGAGGGGAAGAGTGGAAGAGGGGAAGAGATGGGAGGAGGGGAAGAGATGGGAAGAGGGGAAGAGATGGGAGGAGGGAAGACATGGGAAGAGGGGAAGAGATGGGAGGAGGGGAAGAGATGGGAGGAGGGAAGATATGGAGGGGGAAGAGATGGGAGGAGGGGAAGAGATGGGAAGAGGGGAAGAGATGGGAGGAGGGGAAGAGATGGAGTAGGGGAAGAGTTGGGAGGAGGGGAAGAGATGGGAGGAGGGGAAGAGATGAGGGAGATGGAAGAGGGAAGAGATGGGAGGAGGGAAGAGATGGGAGGATGGGAAGAGATGGGAGGGGGGAAGAGATGGGAGGAGGGGAAGAGATGGGAAGAGGGGAAGAGATGGGAGGAGGGGAAGAGATGGGAGGAGGGGAAGAGATGGGAAGAGGGGAAGAGATGGGAGGAGGGGAAGAGATGGGAAGAGGGGAAGAGATGGGAGGAGGGGGAAGAGATGGGAAGAGGGGAAGAGATGGGAGGAGGGAAGAGATGGGAGGAGGGAAGAGATGGGAGGAGGGGAAGAGATGAGGAAGAGGGGAGAGATGGGAGGAGGGGAAGAGATGGGAGGAGGGGAAGAGGTGGGAAGAGGGGAAGAGATGGGAGGAGGGGAAGAGATGGGAAGAGGGGAAGAGATGAGGAGGGAAGACATGGGAAGAGGGGAAGAGATGGGAGGAGGGGAAGAGATGGGAGGAGGGGAAGAAATGGGAGGAGGGGAAGAGATGGGAAGAGGGGAAGAGATGGGAGGAGGGGAAGAGATGGGAAGAGGGGAAGAGATGGGAGGAGGGGAAGAGATGGGAGGAGGGGAAGAGATGGGAAGAGGGGAAGAGATGGGAGGAGGGGAAGAGATGAGAAGAGGGGAAGAGATGGGAAGAGGGGAAGAGATGGGAGGAGGGGAAGAGATGGGAAGAGGGGAAGAGATGGGAAGAGATGGGAGGGGGGAAAGAGATGGGAAGAGGGGAAGAGATGGGAAGAGGGGAAGAGATGGGAGGAGGGGAAGAGATGGGAGGAGGGGAAGAGATGGGAAGAGGGGAAGAGATGGGAGGAGGGGAAGAGATGGGAAGGATGGAGGAGGGAAGAGATGGGAGGAGGGGAAGAGATGGGAGGAGGGGAAGAGATGGGAGGAGGGAAGAGATGGGAGGAGGGGAAGAGATGGGAGGAGGGGAAGAGATGGGAGAGAGGGGAAGAGATGGGAGGAGGGGAAGAGATGGGAGGAGGAAGAGATGGGAGGAGGGGAAGAGATGGGAAGAGGGGAAGAGATGGGAGGAGGGGAAGAGGATGGGAGGAGGGAAGAGATGGGAGGAGGGGAAGAGATGGGAGAGAGGGGAAGAGATGGGAGGAGGGGAAGAGATGGCAGGAGGGGAAGAGATGGGGAAGAGGGGGAAGAGATGGGAGGGGGAAGAGATGGGAGGAGGGGAAGAGATGGGAAGAGGGAAGAGATGGGAGGGAGGGGAAGAGAGGGAGGAGGGGAAGAGATGGGAAGAGGGGGAAGAGATGGAGGGAGGGGAAGAGAAGGGAGAGGGGAAGATGGGAGGAGGGGAAGAGATGGGAAGAGGGGAAGAGATGGGAGAGGGCGAGGATGGGAGGAGGGTAAAGAGATGGGAGGAGGGGAAGAGATGGGAAGAGGGGAAGAGATGGGAGGAGGGGAAGAGATGGGAGGAGGGGAAGAGATGGGAGGAGGAAGAGGTGGGGAAGAGGGGAAGAGATGGGAGGAGGGGAATAGATGGGAAGAGGGGAAGAGATGGGAGAGGGAAGACATGGAAGAGGGGAAGAGATGGGAGGAGGGGCGATGGGAGGAGGGAAGATATGGAGGGGGAAAGAGAAGAGGGGAAGAGATGGGAGGAGGGGAAGAGATGGGAAGAGGGGAAGGAGATGGGAGGAGGGGAAGAGATGGGGAAGAGGGAGAGAGAGATGGGAGGAGGGAAGAGATGGGAAGAGGGGAAGAGATGGGGAGGAGGGGAAGAGATGGGAGGAGGGGAAGAGATGGGAAGAGGGGAAGAGATGGGAAGAGATGGGAGGGGGGAAAGAGATGGGAAGAGGGGAAGAGATGGGAAGAGGGGAAGAGATGGGAAGGATGGGGAGGGAAGAGATGGGAGGAGGGGAAGAGATGGGAGGAGGGGAAGAGATGGGAGGGAGGGGAAGAGATGGGAGGAGGGGGAAGAGATGGAAGAGATGGAGGAGGAAGAGATGGGAGGAGGGGAAGAGATGGGAAGAGGGAAGAGATGGGAGGAGGGGAAGAGATGGGAGGAGGGGAAGAGATGGGAAGGGGAAGAGATGGGAGGAGGGGAAGAGATGGGAAGGAGGGGAAGAGATGGGAGGAGGGGAAGAGATGGGAGGAGGGGAAGAGATGGGAGGGAGGGGAAGAGATGGGAAGGAGGGGAAGAGATGGGAGGAGGGGAAGAGATGGGAAGAGGAGGAAGAGATGGGAAGAGGGGAAGAGATGGGAGGAGGGGAAGAGATGGGAGGAGGAGGAGATGGAGATGAGGAAGAGATGGGGAGAGAAGAGGGGAAAAGAGATGGGAAGAGACGGGAGGAGGGGAAGAGATGGGAGGAGGGGAAGAGATGGGAAGAGATGGGAGGAGGGGAAGAGAGGGGAAGAGACGGGAGGAGGGGAAGAGATGGGAGAGAGGGGAAGAGATGGGAGGAGGGGAAGAGATGGGAGGAGGGGAAGAGATGGGAAGAGATGGGAGGAGGGGAAGAGATGGAGAGGAGGGGAAGAGATGGGAAGAGGGGAGAGATGGGAGGAGGGAAGAGATGGGAAGAGGGGAAGAGATGGGAAGAGATGGGAAGAGATGGGAAGAGGGGAAGAGATGGGAGGAGGGGAAGAGATGGGAGGAGGGGAAGAGATGGGAGGAGGGGAAGAGATGGGAGGAGGGGAAGAGATGGGAGGAGGGGGAAGAGATGGGAGGAGGGGAAGAGATGGAGGAGGGAAGAGATGGAAGGAGGAAGAGATGGGAGGAGGGGAAGAGATGAGGAGGAGAGGGGAAGAGATGGGAGGAGGGGAAGAGATGGGAGGAGGGGAAGAGATGGGAGGAGGGGAAGAGATGGGAAGAGGGGGAAGAGATGGGAGGAGGGAAGAGATGGGAGGAGGGGAAGAGATGGGAGGAGGGGAAGAGATGGGAGGAGGGGAGATGGGAAGAGGGGAAGAGATGGGAGGAGGGGAAGAGATGGAGGATGGGAAGAGATTGGAGGAGGAAGAGATGGGAGGAGGGGAAGAAGATGGGAAGAGATGGGAGGAGGAGGAAGAGATGGGAGGAGGGGAAGAGATGGGATGAGGGGAAGAGATGGGAGGAGGGGAAGAGATGGGAGGAGGGAAGAGATGGGAGGAGGGGAAGAGATGGGAGGAGGGGAAGAGATGGGAGGAGGGGAAGAGATGGGAGGAGGGGAAGAGATGGGAAGAGGGGAAGAGATGGGAGGAGGGGAAGAGATGGGAGGAGGGGAAGAGATGGGAGGAGGGGAAGAGATGGGAAGAGGGGAAGAGATGGGAGGAGGGGAAGAGATGGGAGGAGGGGAAGAGATGGGGAAGGAGGGGAAGAGATGGGAGGAGGGGAAGAGATGGGGAGAGGAGGAGGGGAAGAGATGGGAGGAGGGGAAGAGATGGGAAGAGGGGAAGAGATGGGAGGAGGGGAAGAGATGGGAGGAGGGGAAGAGATGGGAGGAGGGGAAGAGATGGGAGGAGGGGAAGAGATGGGAGGAGGGGAAGAGATGGGAAGAGATGGGAGGAGGGGAAGAGATGGGAAGAGATGGGAGGAGGGGAAGAGATGGGAAGAGATGGGAGGAGGGGAAGAGATGGAGGAGGGGAAGAGATGGGAGGATGGGAAGATATGGGAGGGGGGAAGAGATGGGAGGAGGGGAAGAGATGGGAAGAGAGGGGAAGAGATGGAGGAGGGGAAGAGATGGGAGGAGGGGAAGAAGCAAACATGCAACTGATCCTGAAGCACTG
>NW_027035600.1:0-11001 GCF_034236695.1 Oncorhynchus nerka
AGGTAATGGTTAAGGTCTGGGATAGGGGTATGAAGGGTTAAGGTCTGGGATAGGGTTATGATTGGTTAAGGTCTGGGATAGGGTTATGACTGGTTAAGGTAAGGGATAGGGTTATGAATGGTTGCCTCTACTGCAGGTGAGATGAAGGATTCTCCCTACTTGATGGTAATAGTGCTCACCGTTGCCTCTAGTGGCCGGTTTTGAAGAAATCTCCAGACGTCCTGTGGACGAATGTTACATTTTACCTTGGATCTGGAGTAACCTGGCTGGAAACACACACACACACACACACACACACACACACACACACACACTCACACACACACTCACACACACACTCATCCAGACATCCCTCCCATCATCATACCACTGTGCTCAGACTCCCCTATGTGTGTGTATTGCCAGGTAAACAAGGCCCTGGTCTGCCCTTGTGTTTGTGTTGCCAGGAAACGAGGCCCTGGTCTTCCCTTGTGTTTGTGTTGCCAGGAAACGAGGCCCAGGTCTTCCCTTGTGTTTGTGTTGCCAGGAAACGAGGCCCTGGTCTTCCCCGTGTGTGTGTTGCCAGGGAAACGAGGCCCAGGTCTTCCCTTGTGTTTGTGTTGCCAGGGAAACGAGGGACAGAGATTAAAGGTTAGGCAGTGTTTCAGTTCTCCATTAAAGCCATATGAGAGAGGAGAGCCATGAACACACACACACACACACACACACACACACACACACACACACACACACACACACACACACACACACACACAGTGCTGAAAGTTCTCCAAAAAGAACCATTACCCAATTAGCTTCCCCGGCCAAACATGTCACCACTAATCATATAGGGTGCGGCCCGACTCATCATCATTGGTTGGTAATGTGATTGACAGCTTGGCAAGGGTCCAGCCTAACACAGGAGAGTAATGTATATTGGCATTACATTTAAGTCATTTTAGCAGACGCTCTTATCCAGAGCGACTTACAAATTGGTGCGTTCACCTTAAGACATCCAGTGGAACAGCCACTTTACAATAGTGCATCTAAATCTTTCAAGGGGGGTGAGAAGGATTACTTTATCCTATCCTAGGTATTCCTGAAAGAGGTGGGTTTCAGGTGTCTCCGGAAGGTGGTGATTGACTCCGCTGTCCTGGCGTCGTGAGGAGTTTGTTCCACCATTGGGGGCCAGAGCAGCGAACAGTTTTGACTGGGCTGAGCGGAACTGTACTTCCTCAGTGGTAGGGAGGCGAGCAGGCCAGAGGTGGATGAACGCAGTGGCCTTGTTTGGGTGTAGGGCTGGTCAGAGCCTGGAGGTACTGAGGTGCCGTTCCCTCACAGCTCCGTAGGCAAGCACCATGGTCTTGTAGAAAGCTGATCGAGCTTCAACTGGAAGCCAGTGGAGAGGCGGAGGTGGGGTAACGTGAGAGAACTTGGAAGGTTGAACACCAGACGGGCTGCGGCGTTCTGGATGAGTTGTAGGGGTTTAATGGCACAGGCAGGGAGCCCAGCCAACAGCGAGTTGCAGTAATCCAGACGGGAGATGACAAGTGCCTGGATTAGGACCTGCGCCGCTTCCTGTGTGAGGCAGGGTCGTACTCTGCGGATGTTGTAGGCCACCGCCTTGATGTTAGTTGAGAACATTTAAGAACGACAGGGTGTTGTCCAGGATCACGCCAAGGTTCTTAGCGCTCTGGGAGGAGGACACAATGGAGTTGTCAACCGTGATGGCGAGATCATGGAACGGGCAGTCCTTCCCCGGGAGGAAGAGCAGCTCCGTCTTGCCGAGGTTCAGCTTGAGGTGGTGATCCGTCATCCACACTGATATGTCTGCCAGACATGCAGAGATGCGGTCGCCACCTGGTCATCAGAAGGGGGAAAGGAGAAGATTAATTGTGTGTCGTCTGCATAGCAATGATAGGAGAGACCATGTGAGGTTATGACAGAGCCAAGTGACTTGGTGTATAGCGAGAATAGGAGAGGGCCTAGAACAGAGCCCTGGGGGACGCCAGTGGTGAGAGCGCGTGGTGAGGAGACAGATTCTCGCCACGCCACCTGGTAGGAGCGACCTGTCAGGTAGGACGCAATCCAAGCGTGGGCCGCGTATGGTTTCATACATGAGGGGACTGTACCACTAATGGACTGGACTGTACCACTAATGGACTGGACTGTACCACTAATGGACGGGACTGTACCACTAATGGACTGGACTGTACCACTAACGGACTGGACTGTACCACTAATGGACTGTACCACTAATGGACTGGTCTGGACTGTACCACTAATGGACTGGACTGTACCACTAATGGACTGTACCACTAATGGACTGGACTGTACCACTAATGGACTGTACCACTAATGGACTGGACTGTACCACTAATGGACTGTACCACTAATGGACTGGTCTGGACCCTACCACTAATGGACTGGTCTGGACCCTACCACTAATGGACTGGTCTGGACTGTACCACTAATGATCTGGACTGTACCACTAATGGACTGGACTGTACCACTAATGGACTGTACCACTAATGGACTGGTCTGGACTGTACCACTAATGGACTAATCTGGACTGTACCACTAATGGACTGTACCACTAATGGACTGGACTGGACCACTAATGGACTGGACTGTACAACTAATGGACTGTACCACTAATGGACTGGTCTGGACTGTACCACTAATGGACTGGACTGTACAACTAATGGACTGGTCTGGACTGTACCACTAATGGACTGGACTGTACCACTAATGGACTGTACCACTAATGGACTGGTCTGGACTGTACCCCTAATGGACTGGTCTGGACCCTACCACTAATGGACTGTACCACTAATGGACTGGTCTGGACTGTACCACTAATGGACTGTACCACTAATGGACTGGTCTGGACTGTACCCCTAATGGACTGGTCTGGACCCTACCACTAATGGACTGGTCTGGACTGTACTACTAATGGACTGGACTGTACCACTAATGGACTGTACCACTAATGGACTGGTCTGGACTGTACCACTAATGGACTAGTCTGGACTGTACCACTAATGGATTGTACCACTAATGGACTGAAACTAATGGAATGCCAAAGAGTGTGCAAAGCTGTCATCAAGGCAAAGGGTGGCTACTTTGAAGAATCTCAAATATATTTTCATTTGTTGAACACTTTTTTGGTTACTACATGACTCCATGTGTGTTATTTCATAGTTTTGATGTCTTCACTATTATTCTACAATGTAGAAACTAGTAGAAGTAAAGAAAAAGGAGTAGGTGTGTCCAACCTGTTGACTGGTACTGTATGTACACTGTATATATATATCTATCTATACAGTGGGGCAAACAAGTATTTAGTCAGCCACCAATGGTGCAAGTTCTCCCACTTAAAAAGATGAGAGAGGCCTGTAATTTTCATCATTGGTACACTTCAACTATGACAGACATACTTTTTTGCCCAACTGTATATATATACATACACACATACACACACGCACACAAAATATATATATTTCTATTCACACACACGCACGCACGCACGCACGCACGCACGCACGCACACACACACACACACACACACACACACACACACACTAGCACATTTTCATGGAGATCTGTGTTAAATTGGCCAGCTGTCTGCAGTTGCAGTGGGACGTGACTTCATAGACTGATAGAAGTTGAGTGGTGTGTGGGTGTTTGCTATGAGAACCACTTTCACCCTCTCCTCCTCCCCTTCCCCTCCTCCTCTTCCTCCTCTCTCCCCTCTCTCCCTCTCTATCTTCTACCCGTCTCCCTCTCCCCCTTTCTCCCTCTCTCCCTCTCTCTCCTCTACCCTCTCTCTCCTCTACCCTCTCTCTCCTCTACCCTCTCTCTTCCACCCCGCTCCCCCTCCCCCGTTCTCCCTCTCTCCTTTTCCCTCTCTCTCCCTCTCTCTTCTCCACCCCTCTCCAACTAAGACAAATCCAGACCACATGTTTTTAAACAATATAATCAGGAATAAGAGTGGGAAAGCACCTTACAGTTTTTAAACTCCACAGAACTACTACATACCAGTCTGTCTGTTATTCCACTACATAGAACTACTAGTCTGGATACCAGTCTGTCTGTTATTCCACTACATAGAACTACTAGTCTGGATACCAGTCTGTCTGTCTGTTATTCCACTCCATAGAACTACTAGTCTGGATACCAGTCTGTCTGTTATTCCACTACATATAACTACTAGTCTGGATACCAGTCTGTCTGTTATTCCACTCCATAGAACTACTAGTCTGGATACCCGTCTGTCTGTCTGTTATTCCACTCTATAGAACTACTAGTCTGGATACCCGTCTGTCTGTTATTCCACTACATAGAACTACTACATACCCGTCTGTCTGTTATTCCACTACATAGAACTACTAGTCTGGATCCCAGTCTGTCTGTTATTCCACTCCATAGAACTACTAGTCTGGATACCAGTCTGTCTGTTATTCCACTCCATAGAACTACTAGTCTGGATACCAGTCTGTCTGTTATTCCACTACATAGAACTACTAGTCTGGATACCAGTCTGTCTGTTATTTCACTACATATAACTACTAGTCTGGATACCAGTCTGTCTGTCTGTTATTCCACTCCATAGAACTACTAGTCTGGATACCAGTCTGTCTGTCTGTTATTCCACTCCATAGAACTACTAGTCTGGATACCAGTCTGTCTGTCTGTTATTCACTCCATAGAACTACTAGTCTAGATACCAGTCTGTCTGTTATTCCACTACATAGGCTTTAGTCTGGATGCCAGTCTGTCTGTCTGTTATTCCTCCATAGAACTACTAGTCTGGATACCAGTCTGTCTGTCTGTTATTCCACTCCATGGGAACTACTAGTCTGGATACCCGTCTGTCTGTTATTCCACTCCATAAGAACTACTAGTCTGGATACCAGTCTGTCTGTTATTCCACTACATAGAACTACTAGTCTGGATACCAGTCTGTCTGTTATTCCACTACACATAGAACTACTAGTCTGATACCAGTCTGTCTGTCTGTTATTCCACTACATAGAACTACTACATACCCGTCTGTCTGTTATTCCCACTACATAGAACTACTACCCGCCTTTCTGGATACTACATAGAACTACTGTCTACCAGTCTCGTTATTCCACTCCATAGAACTACTAGTCTGGATACCAGTCTGTCTGTTATTCCACCTATAGAACTACTAGTCTGGATACCAGTCTGTCTGTTATTCCACTCCATAGAACTACTAGTCTGGATACCAGTCTGTCTGTTATTCCACTCCATAGAACTACTAGTCTGGATACCAGTCTGTCTGTTATTCCACTCCATAGAACTACTAGTCTGGATACCAGTCTGTCTGTCTGTTATTCCACTCATAGAACTACTAGTCTGGATACCAGTCTGTCTGTCTGTTATTCCACTCATAGAACTACTAGTCTGGATACCAGTCGTCTGTTATTCCACTCCATAGAACTACTAGTCTGGATACCAGTCTGTCTGTTATTCCACTACATAGAACTATTAGTCTGGATACCAGTCTGTCTGTTATTCCACTCCATAGAACTACTAGTCTGATACCTGCCTGTCTGTTATTCTACTCCATAGAACTACTAGTCTGGGATACCAGTCTGTCTGTCTGTTATTCCACTCATAGAACTACCAGTCTGGATACCAGTCTGTTTAGCTATCATTCCACTCCTCTTTGGTCTAGTCTGGATACCAGTCTGTTCAGCTATCATTCCACTCCTTGGTCTAGTCTGGGTACCAGTCTGTTTAGCTATCATTCCACTCCTTGGTCTAGTCTGGGTACCAGTGGAGGCTCAGAGGAGGAAGGGGAGAACCATCCTCTGCAAATAATTTCTATAAAATGTAAAATGGTGAAACTCAGTTATATAATATAGATAAAACTATCGTAAATACAGCATATTCACGTCACTAAATATTTTATTAAAACACACTGTTTTGCAATGAAGTTCTACAGTAGCCTCAGCAGCACTCTGTAGGGTAGCTGGAGGACAGCTAGCTTCCGTCCTCCTCTGGGTACATTGACTTCAATACAAAACCTAGGAGGTTCATGGTTCTCACCCCCTTCCGAAGACTTCCACAGTATTTATGACAACTTCCGGAGGACGTCCTCCAACCTAGAGCTCCTGCAGAATGAGCTGACATGCTGTCCACCCAATCAAAGGATCAGAGAATGAATCTAGTACTGAAAGCAGAAGCTACAGCTAGCTAGCACTGCAGTGTATAACATGATTAATCAAGTACTGAAAGCATTAGCTACAGCTAGTTAGCACTGCAGTGTATAACATGATGAATCTAGTACTGAAAGCATTAGCTACAGCTAGTTAGCACTGCAGTGTATAACATGATGAATCTAGTACTGAAAGCATAAGCTACAGCTAGCTAGCACTGCAATGTATAACATGATGAATCTAGTACTGAAAGCATAAGCTACAGCTAGTTAGCACTGCAGTGTATAACATGATGAATCTAGTACTGAAAGCATTAGCTACAGCTAGTTAGCACTGCAGTGTATAACATGATGAATCTAGTACTGAAAGCATTAGCTACAGCTAGTTAGCACTGCAGTGTATAACATGATGAATCTAGTACTGAAAGCATTAGCTACAGCTAGTTAGGACTGCAGTGTATAACATGATGAATCTAGTACTGAAAGCATTAGCTACAGCTAGTTAGCACTGCAGTGTATAACATGATGAATCTAGTACTGAAAGCATTAGCTACAGCTAGTTAGCACTGCAGTGTATAACATGATGAATCTAGTACTGAAAGCATTAGCTACAGCTAGTTAGCACTGCAATGTATAACATGATGAATCTAGTACTGAAAGCATAAGCTACAGCTAGTTAGCACTGCAGTGTATAACATGATTAATCAAGTACTGAAAGCATTAACTACAGCTAGTTAGCACTGCAGTGTATAACATGATGAATCTAGTACTGAAAGCAGAAGCTACAGCTAGTTAGCACTGTAGTGTATAACATGATGAATCTAGTACTGAAAGCATTAGCTACAGCTAGCTAGCACTGCAGTGTATAACATGATGAATCTAGTACTGAAAGCATTAGCTACAGCTAGTTAGCACTGCAGTGTATAACATGATGAATCTAGTACTGAAAGCATTAGCTACAGCTAGCTAGCACTGCAGTGTCTAAAATGTGGTGAGTAGTTGACTCAAAGAGAGAGAAAGACAATAGTTGAACAGTTTTGAGAGAGAGATTGTTTCACTTTCACTTACTGACCTTCCACACCCGGAAGGCTATAACAGAGGGATGCTATGTTAGCTAGCTGGCTATAACAGAGGGATGCTATGTTAGCTAGCTGGCTATAACAGAGGGATGCTATGTTAGCTAGCTGGCTATAACAGAGGGATGCTATGTTAGCTAGCTGGCTATAACAGAGGGATGCTATGTTAGCTAGCTGGCTATAACAGAGGAATGCTATGTTAGCTAGCTGGCTATTACAGAGGGATGTTATGTTAGCTAGCTGGCTATAACAGAGGGATGCTATGTTAGCTAGCTGGCTATAACAGAGGGATGCTATGTTAGCTAGCTGGCTATAACAGAGGGATGCTATGTTAGCTAGCTGGCTATTACAGAGGGATGCTAAGTTAGCTAGCTGGCTATGACTATCTAACACAACACTAGAACTCTTCTAAGTCAAAGTAAGCTTTTAGTTTTACTAATTTATTGCGACCGGTGTCCACCGGTTTAACTGCTAAACTGCTTCCTGACAGTACACTTTACTGCGTGACTGTAGCGGGTTTACTAACACGTTAGTTCTATTGTTGACTAGGACGTTACTTTAGCTAATATGGGGACAACGATGTAGGCTGTGTTTAGCGGTTACTACATGGAATGGCTTGGAAAGTTTTTTTCCCACTTGGTCACGTACAGCTGATGTGTTTGTTCAAGGAAGTCCACAAGCGAAGGGAAAAGGTGAGAGAAGAGACACACTTTAAGAAAGTGAAGTGTGTTTCTTAAACGGAAGCAAGCGGAGCAGCGGGGATAAAAATACATGAATTTGTCCAATAGAAAACTCTCGATTGACAACTGTTGGACTAATGACTACACCCTTGATCAGCTAGATGCAGGCAGAGGTGATACTGTTGGACCAATGACTACACCTAGATCAGCTAGATGCAGGTAAGAGGTGATACTGTTGGACTAATGATTACACCCTAGATCAGCTAGATGCAGGTAAGACTGTTGGACTAATGACTACACCCTAGATCAGCTAGATGCAGGGAAGAGATGATACTGTTGGCTAATGATTACACCCTAGATCAGCTAGATGCAGGTAAGACTGGACTAATGACTACACCTAGATCAGCTAGATGCAGAGTAAGAGGTGATACTATTGGACTAATGACTACACCCTAGATGAGCTAGATGCAGCAAGTAAGACTGGACTAATGACTACACCTAGATCAGCTAGATGCAGGTACAAGACTGGGTACACCCCAGATCAGCCTGTTGGACTAATGACTACACCCTAGATCAGCTAGATGCAGGTAAGAGGTGATACTGTTGGACTAATGACTACATGATTATGCAGGTGAAGACTAATGACTACACCCCAGATCAGCTAGATGCAGGTAAGAGGTGATACTGTTGGACTAATGATTACACCCTAGATCAGCTAGATGCAGGTAAGAGGTGATACTGTTGGACTAATGACCACACCCTAGATCAGCTAGATACAGGTAAGAGGTGATACTGTTGGACTAATGACTACACCCTAGATCAGCTAGATGCAGGGAAGACTGGACTAATGACTACACCCTAGATCAGCTAGATGCAGGTAAGAGGTGATACTGTTGGACTACACTACACCTAGATCAGCTAGATGCAGGTAAGAGGTGATACTGTTGGACTAATGACTACACCCTAGATGAGCTAGATGCAGGTGCAAGACTGGACTAATGACTACACCTAGATCAGCTAGATGCAGGTAAGAGGTGATACTGTGGGACTAATGACTACACCCTAGATCAGCTAGATGCAGGTAAGAGGTGATACTGTTGGACTAATGACTACACCCTAGATCAGCTAGATGCAGGTAAGAGGTGATACTGTTGGACTAATGACTACACCTAGATCAGCTAGATGCAGGCAGAGGTGATACTGTTGGACTAATGACTACACCTAGATCAGCTAGATGCAGGCAAGAGGTGATACTGTTGGACTAATGACTACACCTAGATCAGCTAGATGCAGGCAAGAGGTGATACTGTTGGACTAATGACTACACCCTAGATCAGCTAGATGCAGGTAAGAGGTGATACTGTTGGACTAATGACTACACCCTAGATCAGCTAGATGCAGGCAAGAGGTGATACTGTTGGACTAATGACTACACCCTAGATCAGCTAGATGCAGGTAAGAGGTGATACTGTTGGACTAATGACTACACCCTAGATCAGCTAGATGCAGGTAAGAGGTGATACTGTTGGACTAATGACTACACCCTAGATCAGCTAGATGCAGGTAAGACTGGACTAATGACTACACCCTAGATCAGCTAGATGCAGGTAAGAGGTGATACTGTTGGACTAATGACTACACCCTATAGATCAGCTAGATGCAGGTAAGAGGTGATACTGTTGGACTAATGACTACACCCTAGATCAGATATAGATGCAGGTAAGAGGTGATACTGTTGGACTAATGACTACACCCTAGATCACATAGATGCAGGTAAGAGGTGATACTGTTGGACTAATGATTACACCCTAGATCAGATAGATGCAGGTAAGAGGTGATACTGTTGGACTAATGACTACACCTAGATCAGCTAGATGCAGGGAAGACTGGACTAATGACTACACCCTAGATCAGCTAGATGCAGGTAAGAGGTGATACTGTTGGACTAATGACTACACCTAGATCAGCTAGATGCAGGTAAGACTGGACTAATGACTACACCCTAGATCAGCTAGATGCAGGAAGACTGACCAATGACTACACCCTAGATCAGCTAGATGCAGGCCAGAGGTGAATGACAGTGTGAATGACAGTAACCTAAACCTATCACTGTTACATTGACACTGGTGAATATGAATGGACAGTCATCCAATATGCTGTAATAGAAATAAGGCCGTGCTCATGAAAATAATAAATAATAATCGTCCTCCCTCACTTTAAACGGCACCAGCCACCACTGGTACCAGTCTGTTTAACTAAACATTCCACTCCTTGTACTCATGTGACAAAATATCTTCCAATTAAATCTCTACTGAGGTTTCTAATCCAAGAGTAGACGTAACCAGGTAACCAGGTGTGTTCTGGTTGAACCCAGGCTGGACAGGAAGTAGAATTCTATCAACTAGCTGTTACCACGGACACCAACAGACAGGCATCACTATGACGACCACAAACACAAAAACAAGTAGTGTGTGTGTGCCACGTGTGTATCCAAAGAAAGATCTCATCTAACATGCGCGCACACACACACACGCACACACACACACACACACACACACACAGTGTTATGGAGGTATTGATGGTGATGACACAGGTAACACACAGTGTTGTGTGAGGTGGTAGTGGTGATGACATGTGTGTGTGTGTGTGTGTGTGTGTGTGTGTGTGTGTGTGTGTACAGTGTGTGTGGAGGCACTGGCTGAGGTGTGTGTGTGTGTGATGTGTGTGTGTGTGTGTGTGTGTGTGGGCAAGGTGTGTACAGACTGGGAGACACTGGCTGAGGTCTGTGGTTATATGTGATGCACACACACACAACACATTTACACACACACACACACACACAGAGACACACACACACACACACACAGAGACACACACACACACACACAGAGAGACACTAACACTTACCACACACTAGATACTAATAATGACAACTAATCTGAGCTGATTTACAGTACAATACAAAACAGCGTCAGCACTTTGCTCCCTTTTATCTTCCCTTATTAGAAGCTAGAGTCTGAAGAGACGAGACAGGAGTATAGAGACGTAGATATAGAGCTGTTTATATAATAGACAG
>NW_027035601.1:0-11003 GCF_034236695.1 Oncorhynchus nerka
TGCCAGACCCAGGTCACCCAGATAATACTACCATTAATAACAGAGTCAGACCCAGGTCGCCCAGATAATACTACCATTAATAACAGTGCCAGACCCAGGTCACCCAGATAATACTACCATTAATAACAGAGTCAGACCCAGAATCAGACCCAGATAATAATACTATTAATAACAGTGTCAGACCCAGGTCACCCAGATAATAATACCATTAATAACAGTGTCAGACCCAGGTCGCCCAGATAATAATACTATTAATAACAGTGTCAGACCCAGGTCGCCCAGATAATACTACCATTAATAACAGTGTCAGACCCAGGTCGCCCAGATAATAATACTATTAATAACGGTGTCAGACCCAGGTCGCCCAGATAATACTACCATTAATAACAGTGTCAGACCCAGGTCGCCCAGATAATAATACTATTAATAACAGTGTCAGACCCAGGTCGCCCAGATAATACTACCATTAATAACAGTGTCAGACCCAGGTCTCCCAGATAATACTACCATTAATAACAGAGTCATACCCAGGTCGCCCAGATAATACTACCATTAATAACAGTGTCAGACCCAGGTCGCCCAGATAATAATACCATTAATAACAGTGTCAGACCCAGGTCACCCAGATAATACTACCATTAATAACAGTGTCAGACCCAGGTCGCCCAGATAATAATACTATTAATAACAGTGTCAGACCGAGGTCGCCCAGATAATAATACCATTAATAACAGTGTCAGACCCAGGTCGCCCAGATAATAATACCATTAATAACAGTGTCAGACCCAGGTCGCCCAGATAATAATACCATTAATAACAGTGTCAGACCCAGGTCGCCCAGATAATACTACCATTAATAACAGCGTCAGACCCAGGTCGCCCAGATAATACTACCATTAATAACAGTGTCAGACCCAGGTCTCCCAGATAATACTACCATTAATAACAGAGTCATACCCAGGTCGCCCAGATAATACTACCATTAATAACAGTGTCAGACCCAGGTCGCCCAGATAATAATACCATTAATAACAGTGTCAGACCCAGGTCGCCCAGATAATAATACCATTAATAACGGTGTCAGACCCAGGTCGCCCAGATAATACTACCATTAATAACAGTGTCAGACCCAGGTCGCCCAGATAATAATACCATTAATAACAGTGTCAAACCCAGGTCACCCAGATAATAATACTATTTATAACAGAGTCAGACCCAGGTCGCCCAGATAATAATACCATTAATAACAGTGTCAGACCCAGGTCGCCCAGATAATAATACTATTAATAACAGTGTCAGACCCAGGTCGCCCAGATAATAATACTATTAATAACAGTGTCAGACCCAGGTCGCCCAGATAATAATAATATTAATAACAGTGTCAGACCCAGGTCGCCCAGATAATAATACCATTAATAACAGTGTCAGACCCAGGTCGCCCAGATAATAATACCATTAATAACAGTGTCAGACCCAGGTCGCCCAGATAATACTACCATTAATAACAGTGTCAGACCCAGGTCGCCCAGATAATAATACTATTAATAACAGTGTCAGACCCAGGTCGCCCAGATAATACTACCATTAATAACAGAGTCAGACCCAGGTCGCCCAGATAATAATACCATTAATAACAGTGTCAGACCCAGGTCGCCCAGATAATACTACCATTAATAACAGTGTCAGACCCAGGTCGCCCAGATAATAATACCATTAATAACGGTGTCAGACCCAGGTCGCCCAGATAATACTACCATTAATAACAGTGTCAGACCCAGGTCGCCCAGATAATAATACCATTAATACCAGTGTCAAACCCAGGTCGCCCAGATAATAATACTATTTATAACAGAGTCAGACCCAGGTCGCCCAGATAATAATACCATTAATAACAGTGTCAGACCCAGGTCGCCCAGATAATAATACTATTAATAACAGTGTCAGACCCAGGTCGCCCAGATAATACTACCATTAATAACAGTGTCAGACCCAGGTCGCCCAGATAATAATACCATTAATAACGGTGTCAGACCCAGGTCGCCCAGATAATACTACCATTAATAACAGTGTCAGACCCAGGTCGCCCAGATAATAATACCATTAATAACAGTGTCAAACCCAGGTCGCCCAGATAATAATACTATTTATAACAGAGTCAGACCCAGGTCGCCCAGATAATAATACCATTAATAACAGTGTCAGACCCAGGTCGCCCAGATAATAATACTATTAATAACAGTGTCAGACCCAGGTCGCCCAGATAATAATAATATTAATAACAGTGTCAGACCCAGGTCGCCCAGATAATACCCTCATTAGTAACGGTGTCAGACCCAGGTCACCCAGATAATACTACCATTAATAACAGTATCAGACCCAGGTCGCCCAGATAATAATACTATTAATAACAGAGTCAGACCCAGGTCGCCCAGATAATAATACTATTAATAACAGTGTCAGACCGAGGTCGCCCAGATAATAATACCATTAATAACAGTGTCAGACCCAGGTCGCCCAGATAATACTACCATTAATAACAGCGTCAGACCCAGGTCGCCCAGATAATACTACCATTAATAACAGTGTCAGACCCAGGTCTCCCAGATAATACTACCATTAATAACAGAGTCATACCCAGGTCGCCCAGATAATACTACCATTAATAACAGTGTCAGACCCAGGTCGCCCAGATAATAATACCATTAATAACAGTGTCAGACCCAGGTCGCCCAGATAATAATACCATTAATAACGGTGTCAGACCCAGGTCGCCCAGATAATACTACCATTAATAACGATGTAGACCCAGGTCGCCCAGATAATAATACCATTAATAACAGTGTCAAACCCAGGTCGCCCAGATAATAATACTATTTATAACAGAGTCAGACCCAGGTCGCCCAGATAATAATACCATTAATAACAGTGTCAGACCCAGGTCGCCCAGATAATAATACTATTAATAACAGTGTCAGACCCAGGTCGCCCAGATAATAATACTATTAATAACAGTGTCAGACCCAGGTCGCCCAGATAATAATAATATTAATAACAGTGTCAGACCCAGGTCGCCCAGATAATAATACCATTAATAACAGTGTCAGACCCAGGTCGCCCAGATAATAATACCATTAATAACAGTGTCAGACCCAGGTCGCCCAGATAATACTACCATTAATAACAGTGTCAGACCCAGGTCGCCCAGATAATAATACTATTAATAACAGTGTCAGACCCAGGTCGCCCAGATAATACTACCATTAATAACAGAGTCAGACCCAGGTCGCCCAGATAATAATACCATTAATAACAGTGTCAGACCCAGGTCGCCCAGATAATACTACCATTAATAACAGTGTCAGACCCAGGTCGCCCAGATAATAATACCATTAATAACGGTGTCAGACCCAGGTCGCCCAGATAATACTACCATTAATAACAGTGTCAGACCCAGGTCGCCCAGATAATAATACCATTAATACCAGTGTCAAACCCAGGTCGCCCAGATAATAATACTATTTATAACAGAGTCAGACCCAGGTCGCCCAGATAATAATACCATTAATAACAGTGTCAGACCCAGGTCGCCCAGATAATAATACTATTAATAACAGTGTCAGACCCAGGTCGCCCAGATAATACTACCATTAATAACAGTGTCAGACCCAGGTCGCCCAGATAATAATACCATTAATAACGGTGTCAGACCCAGGTCGCCCAGATAATACTACCATTAATAACAGTGTCAGACCCAGGTCGCCCAGATAATAATACCATTAATAACAGTGTCAAACCCAGGTCGCCCAGATAATAATACTATTTATAACAGAGTCAGACCCAGGTCGCCCAGATAATAATACCATTAATAACAGTGTCAGACCCAGGTCGCCCAGATAATAATACTATTAATAACAGTGTCAGACCCAGGTCGCCCAGATAATAATAATATTAATAACAGTGTCAGACCCAGGTCGCCCAGATAATACCCTCATTAGTAACGGTGTCAGACCCAGGTCACCCAGATAATACTACCATTAATAACAGTATCAGACCCAGGTCACCCAGATAATAATACTATTAATAACAGAGTCAGACCCAGGTCGCCCAGATAATACTACCATTAATAACAGTTTCAGACCCAGGTCGCCCAGATAATAATACTATTAATAACAGTGTCAGACCCAGGTCGGCCAGATAATACTACCATTAATAACAGTGTCAGACCCAGGTCGCCCAGATAATAATACCATTAATAACGGTGTCAGACCCAGGTCGCCCAGATAATACTACCATTAATAACAGTGTCAGACCCAGGTCGCCCAGATAATAATACCATTAATAACGGTGTCAGACCCAGGTTGCCCAGATAATACTACCATTAATAACAGTGATGTGGAGGTAAACCCAGGCCCTGCATGTCCCCAGGTACCCTCATTTGTTGACTTCTGTGATCGAAAAAGCCTTGGTTTTATGCATGTCAACATCAGAAGCCTCCTCCCTAAGTTTGTTTTACTCACTGCTTTAGCACACTCTGCTAACCCTGATGTCCTTGCCGTGTCTGAATCCTGGCTCAGGAAGGCCACCAAAAATTCAGAGATTTCCATACCCAACTATAACATCTTCCGTCAAGATAGAACTACCAAAGGGGGCGGAGTTGCAGTCTACTGCAGAGATAGCCTGCAAAGTAACGTCATACTTTCCAGGTCCATACCCAAACAGTTCGAACTACTAATTTTGAAAATTACCCTCTCCAAATAAGTCTCTCACTGTTGCCGCCTGCTACCAGCCACCTCAGCTCCCAGCTGTGCCCTGGACACCATTTGTGAATTGATCGCCCCATCTAGCTTCAGAGTTTGTTCTGTTAGGTGACCTAAACTGGGATATGCTTAACACCCCGGCAGTCCTACAATGTAAGCTAGATGCCCTCAATCTCACTCAAATCATCAAGGAACCCACCAGGTACAACCCTAACTCTGTAAACAAGGGCACCCTCATAGGCATCATCCTGACCAACTGGCCCCTCCAAATACACCTCCGCCTGTCTTCATCCAGGATCTCAGCGATGACTGCCTCATTGCCTGTATCCGCCATCGGAGACGCAGTCAAGCGACACCCCTCATCACTGTCAAACGCTCCCTAAAACACTTCTGTGAGCAGGCCTTTCTAATCGACCTGGCCGGGTATCCTGGAAGGACATTGACCTCATCCGTCAGTTGAGGATGCCTGGTCATTCTTTAAAAGTAACTTCCTCACCATTTTAGATAAGCATGCTCCGTTCAAAAATGCAGGGCCAGGAACAGATACAGCCCTTGGTTCACTCAGACCTGACTGCCCTCGACCAGCACAAAAACATCCTGTGGCGGACTGCAATAGCATCGAATAGCCCCCGTGATATGCAACTGTTCAGGAAGTCAGGGAACCAATACACGCAGTCAGTCAGGAAAGCTAAGGCCAGCTTCTTCAGGCAGAAGTTTGCATCCTGCTTAGCTCCAACTCCAAAAAGTTCTGGGACACTGTGAAGTCCATGGAGAACAAGAGTACTCTCCCAGCTGCCCTTTGCACTGAGGCTAGGTAACACGGTCTCCACCGATAAATCCACGATTATCAGCTTCAATAAGCACTTCTCACGGCTGGCCATGCCTTCCACTTCTGCTTCTCAACCTCGGCCAACAGCTCCGCCCCCCTGACTCCTCGCCCAAGCCTCTCCAGGTTCTCCTTTACCCAAATCCAGATAGCAGATGTTCTGAAAGAGCTGCAAAACCCTGAACCGTACAAATCAGCTGGGCTTGACAATCTGGACCCTCTATTTCTGAAACTATCTGCCGCCATTATGCAACCCCTATTACCAGCCTGTTTCAACCTCTCTTTCATATCGTCTGAGATCCCCAAGGATTGGAAAGCTGCATGAGTCATCCCCCTCTTCAAAGGGGAGACACCCTGGACCCAAACTGCTATAGACCTATATCCATCCTGCCCTGCCTATCTAAGGTCTTCGAAAGCCAAGTCAACAAACAGGTCACTGACCATCTCGAATCCGTACCTTCTCAGCTGTGCAATCTGGTTCCGAGGCCGGTCACGGGTGCACCTCAGCCACGCTCAGGTACTAAACGATATCATAACCGCTATCGATAAAAAGACAGTACTGTGCAGCCGTCTTCATCGACCTGCCCCAAGGCTTTCGACTCTGTCAATCACCCATATTCTTATCGGCAGACTCAATAGCCTCGGTTTCTCGGATGACTGCCTTGCCTAGTTCACCAATTGCTTTGCAGACAGAGTTCAGTGTCAAATCGGAGGGGCATGCTGTCCGGTCCTCTGGCAGTCTCTATGGGGTGCCACAGGGTTCAATTCTCGGGCCGACTCTTTTCTCTGTATATATCAATGATGTTGCTCTTGCTGCGGGCGATTCCTGATCCACCTCTCGCAGACGACACCATTCTATATACTTTGACCCGTCATTGGACACTGTGCTATCTAACCTCCATGAGCTTCAATGCCATACAGCACTCCTTCCGTGGCCTCAACTGCTCTTAAGCGAGTAAAACCAAATGCATACTTTTCAACCGATTAAGCTGCCTGCACCCGCATGCCCGACTAGCATCACCACCCTGGATGGTTTCCGACCTTGAATATGTGGACATCTATAAGTACCTAGGTGTCTGGCTAGACTGCAAACTCTCCTTCCAGACTCATCAAACATCTCAATCGAAAATCCAAATCAGAGTCGGCTTTCTATTCCCGCAACAAAGCCTCCTTCACTCACGCCGCCAAGCTTACCTAGTAAAACTGACTATCCTACCGATCCTCGATTTCGATGTCATCTACAAAATGGCTTCAACACTCTACTCAGCAAACTGGATGCAGTCTATCATAGTGCCATCCGTTTTGTCGCAAAGCACCTTATACCACCCACCCTCGACTTGTATGCTCTAGTGGCTGGCCCCTCGCCTACATGTCGTCGCCAGACCCACTGGCTCAGGTCATCTACAAGTCCATGCTAGGTAAAGCTCCGCCTTATCTCAGTTCACTGGTCACGATGGCAACACCCATCCGTAGCACACGCTCCAGCAGGTGTATCTCACTGATCATCCTAAAGCCAACACCTCATTTGGCCGCCTTTCGTTTCAGTACTCTGCTGCCTGTGACTGGAATGAACTGCAAAAATCGCTGAAGTTGGAGACTTTTATCTCCCTCACCAACTTCAAACATCAGCTATCCGAGCAGCTAACCGATCGCTGCAGCTGTACATAGTCTATTGGTAAATAGCCCACCCATTTTCACCTACCTCATCCCCATACTGTTTTTATACTGTTTTTTTTATTTTATTTATTTATTTACTTTTCTGCTCTTTTGCACACCAATATATCTACCTGTACATGACCATCTGATCATTTATCACCCCAGTGTTAATCTGCAAAATTGTATTATTCGCCTACCTCCTCATGCCTTTTGCACACATTGTATATAGACTGCCCATTTTTTTCTACTGTGTTATTGACTTGTTAATTGCTTACTCCATGTGTAACTCTGTGTTGTCTGTTCACACTGCTATGCTTTATCTTGGCCAGGTCGCAGTTGCAAATGAGAACTTGTTCTCAACTAGCCTACCTGGTTAAATAAAGGTGAAATAAAAAATAAATAAAAAAAAAGTGTCAGACCCAGGTCGCCCAGATAATAATACCATTAATAACAGTGTCAAACCCAGGTCGCCCAGATAATAATACTATTTATAACAGAGTCGGGCCAGTGCAGATAATAATACCATTAATAACAGTGTCAGACCAGGTCGCCCAGATAATAATACTATTAATAACAGTGTCAGACCCAGGTCGCCCAGATAATAATAATATTAATAACAGTGTCAGAGCCAGTCGCCCAGATAATACCCTCATTAGTGCTTGATGTCAGACCCAGGTCACCCAGATAATACTACCATTAATAACAGTATCAGACCCAGGTCGCCAGATAATAATACTATTAATAACAGAGTCAGACCCAGGTCGCTTGAATAATAATACCATTAATAGCAGTGTCAGACCCAGGTCGCTAGATAATATACCATTAATAACAGTGTCAGACCCAAGTCGCCCAGATAATAATACCATTAATAACAGTGTCAGACCCAGGTCGCCCAGATAATACTACCATTAATAACAGGTCGCCCAGATAATAATACCATTAATAACAGTGTCAGACCCAGATAATAATACCATTAATAACAGTGTCAGACCCAGGTCGCCCAGATAATAATACTATTAATGAAACATTAATAACGGTGTCAGACCCAGGTCGCCCAGATAATTATACCATTAATAACAGTGTCGACCAGGTCACCAGATCACTACCATTAATAACAGTGTCAGACCCAGGTCGCCCAGATAATACTACCATTAATAACGGTGTCAGACCCAGGTCGCCCAGATAATTATACCATTAATAACAGTGTCAGACCCAGGTCACCCAGATAATACTACCATTAATAACAGTGTCAGACCCAGGTCGCCCAGATAATAATACTATTAATAACAGAGTCAGACCCAGGTCGCCCAGATAATAATACCATTAATAACAGTGTCAGACCCAGGTCGCCAGATAATACTACCATTAATAACAGTGTCAGACCCAGGTCGCCCAGATAATAATACTATTAATAAGTGTCAGACCCAAGTCAGACCCAGGTCGCCCAGATAATAATACCATTAATAACAGTGTCAGACCCAGATAATAATACTGGTCGTCCCAGATAATACTACCATTAATAAGGTCTCGTAATAACAATGTCAGACCCAGGTCGCCCAGATAATACTACCATTAATAACAGTGTCAGACCCAGGTCGCCCAGATAATAATACTATTAATAACAGAGTCAGACCCAGGTCGCTGATAATAATACCATTAATAACAGTGTCAGACCCAGGTCGCCCAGATAATACTACTGTTAATAACAGTGTCAGACCCAGATAGCAGTGTCAGACAAAGATGGCAGATAATACTACCATTAATAACAGTGTCAGACCAAGGTCTCCCAGATAATACTACCATTAATAACAGTGTCAGACCCAGGTCGAGATAATAATACTATAATAATACCATTAATAATACCAGAGTGTCAGACCCAGGTCACGCAGATAATACTACCATGTAACATAATAATACTATTAATAACAGTGTCAGACCCAGGTCGCCCAGATAATAATACCATTAATAACAGTGTCAGACCCAGGTCGCCCAGATAATACTACCATTAATAACAGTGTCAGACCCAGGTCGCCCAGATAATACTACCATTAATAACAGTGTCAGACCCAGGTCGCCCAGATAATACTACCATTAATAACAGTGTCAGGGCCAGGTCACCCAGATAATAATACCATTAATAACAGTGTCAGACCCAGGTCGCCCAGATAATAATACTATTAATAGTAGTGTCAGACCCAGGTCGCCCAGATAATAATACCATTAATAACAGTGGAAGTCTCCCCAGTCCACCCAAGTTAAGCCCAGATAATACTACCATTAATAACAGTGTCAGACCCAGGTCGCCCAGATAATAATACTATTAATAACAGAGGTCAGACCCAGGTCGCCCAGATAATAATACCATTAACAGTGTCAGGCCAATTACGCCCAGATAATACTACCATTACTACCATTAATACAGTGTCAGACCTATTAATAACAGGTCGCCCAGATAATACTACCATTAATAACAGTGTCAGACCCAGTAATAACAGTGTCGACCCAGATAATACTACCATTAATAACAGAGTCAGACCCAGGTCGCCCAGATAATAATACCATTAATAACAGTGTCAGACCCAGGTCGCCCAGATTAATACTGTGGCCCAGATAATAATACTGTTAATAACAGTGTCAGACCCAGGTCGCCCAGATAATACTACCATTAATAACAGTGTCAGACCCAGGTCTCCCAGATAATACTACCATTAATAACAGTGTCAGACCCAGGTCGCCCAGATAATAATACCATTAATAACAGTGTCAGACCCAGGTCGCCCAGATAATAATACTATTAATAACAGTGTCAGACCCAGGTCGCCCAGATAATAATACCATTAATAACAGTGTCAGACCCAGGTCGCCCAGATAATACTACCATTAATAACAGTGTCAGACCCAGGTCGCCCAGATAATAATACTATTAATAACAGTGTCAGACCCAGGTCGCCCAGGCCATTAATAACTACCATTAATAACAGTGTCAGACCCAGGTCGCCCAGATAATACTACCATTAATAACAGTGTCAGACCCAGGTCGCCCAGATAATAATACCATTAATAACAGTGTCAGACCCAGGTCGCCCAGATAATACTACCATTAATAACAGTGTCAGACCCAGGTCGCCAAGATAATAATACCATTAATAACAGTGTCAGGCCAGAGTCGCCCAGATAATACTACCATTAATAACAGTGTCAGGCCCAGTGTCGCCCAGGATAATAATACCATTAATAACGGTGTCAGCTAACAGTATCAGGTCGCCCAGATAATACTACCATTAATAACAGTGTCAAGACCCAGGTCGCCAGATAATAATACTATTAATAACAGTGTCGGGCCATTAATAACAGTGTCAGGCCCAGATAATAATACTACCTTCAACTAACAGTGTCAGACCCAGGTCGCCTAGATAATAATACCATTTAACAGTATTAAGACCCAGTCTCAGACCCAGTGTCACCCAGATAATACTACCATTAATAACAGTACTCAGACCCAGGTCTTGGATAATAATAATACCATTAATAACAGTGTCAGACCCAGGTGCTTCGATAATACTACCATTAATAACAGAGTATCAGACCCAGGTCGCCCAGATAATAATACCATTAATAACAGTGTCAGACCCAGGTCACCCAGATAATACTACCATTAATAACAGTGTCAGACCCAGGTCGCCAGATAATACTACCATTAATAACAGTGTCAAACCAGGTAAGCCCAGATAATACCATTAATAACAGTGTCAGACCCAGGTCGC
>NW_027035602.1:0-11006 GCF_034236695.1 Oncorhynchus nerka
AATAAACAGGTGATGAGGAACTGACAAATATAGGGGAGGAAAACAGGTGATGAGGAACTGACAAATATAGGGAGGTAAACAGGTGAACAGGTGAGAGAACTGACAAATATAGGGGAGGAAATAAACAGGTGATGAGGAACTGACAAATATAGGGGAGGAAATAAACAGGTGATGAGGAACTGACAAATATAGAGGTAGTGAACAGGTGATGAGGAACTGACAAATATAGGGGAGGAAATAAACAGGTGATGAGGAACTGACAAATATAGGGAGAAATAAACAGGTGAAGGAACTGAAAATATAGGGAGAGGTAGTGAACAGGTGATGAGGAACTGACAAATATAGGGGAGGAAATAAACAGGTGATGAGGAACTGACAAATATAGGGGAGGAAATAAACAGGTGATGAGGAACTGACAAATATAGGGGAGGTAGTGAACAGGTGATGAGGAACTGACAAATATAGGGGAGGAAATAAACAGGTGATGAGGAACTGACAAATATAGGGGAGGAAATAAACAGGTGATGAGGAACTGACAAATATAGGGGAGGTAGTGAACAGGTGATGAGGAACTGACAAATATAGGGAGGAAATAAACAGGTGATGAGGAACTGACAAATATAGGGGAGGAAATAAACAGGTGATGAGGAACTGACAAATATAGGGGAGGTAGTGAACAGGTGATGAGGAACTGACAAATATAGGGGAGGAAATAAACAGGTGATGAGGAACTGACAAATATAGGGGAGGAAATAAACAGGTGATGAGGAACTGACAAATATAGGGGAGGAAATAAACAGGTGATGAGGAACTGACAAATATAGAGGTAATAAACAGGTGATGAGGAACTGACAAATATAGGGGAGGAAATAAACAGGTGATGAGGAACTGACAAATATAGAGGAGGAAATAAACAGGTGATGAGGAACTGACATAGAGGTGGGGTGATGAGGAACTGACAAATATAGGGAGGTAATAAACAGGTGATGAGGAACTATAGGGAGGACAGGTGATGAGGAACTGAGAGGGAGGAAATAAACAGGTGATGAGGAACTGACAAATAGGGGAGGAATAAACAGGTGATGAGGAACTGGAGGAAATAAACAGGTGATGAGGAACTGACAAATATAGGGGAGGAAATAAACAGGTGATGAAACTAAACAGGGAGGTGTGAACAGGTGATGAGAACTGACAAATATAGGGATGAGGAAACAAATAAACAGGTGATGAGGAACTGACAAATATAGGGAGGAAATAAACAGGTGATGAGGAACTGACAAATATAGGGGAGGAAATAAACAGGTGATGAGGAACTGACAAATATAGGGGAGGAAATAAACAGGTGATGAGGAACTGACTAATATAGAGGAGGAAATAAACAGGTGATGAGGAACTGACATAGAGGTGAGGAAATAAACAGGTGATGAGGAACTGACAAATAAACAGGTGATGAGGAACTGACATAGAGGGGAGGAAATAAACAGGTGATGAGGAACTGACAAAGAGGGGAGGAAATAAACAGGTGATGAGGAACTGACAAATATAGGGAGGAAATAAACAGGTGATGAGAACTGAGGGGGAGGAAATAAACAGGTGATGAGGAACTGACAAATATAGAGGAAATAAACAGGTGATGAGGAACTGAAAATATAGGGAGGAAATAAACAGGTGATGAGGAACTGACAAATAGGGGAGGAAATAAACAGGTGATGAGGAACGACAAATATAGGGAGAAATAAACAGGTGATGAGGAACTGACTAATATAGGGGAGGAAATAAACAGGTGATGAGGAACTGACAAATAGAGGGGAGGAAATAAACAGGTGATGAGGAACTGACAAATATAGGGAGAAATAAACAGGTGATGAGGAACTAATATAGGGAGAAATAAACAGGTGATGAGGAACTGACAAATATAGGGGAGGAAATAAACAGGTGATGAGGAACTGACAAATATAGGGGAAATAAACAGGTGATGAGGAACTGACAAATATAGGGGAGGAAATAAACAGGTGATGAGGAACTGACAAATATAGGGGAGGTATAACAGGTGATGAGGAACTGACAAATATAGGGGAGGTAGTGAACAGGTGATGAGGAACTGACAAATATAGGGGGTGAGGAAACAAATAAACAGGTGATGAGGAACTGACAAATATAGAGGAGGAAATAAACAGGTGATGAGGAACTGACAAATATAGGGTAATAAACAGGTGATGAGGAACTGACATAGAGGGAGGAAATAAACAGGTGATGAGGAACTGACAAATATAGGGAGGAAATAAACAGGTGATGAGGAACTGACAATATAGGGAGGAAATAAACAGGTGATGAGGAACTGACAAATAGAGGAGGAAATAAACAGGTGATGAGGAAACAAATATAGGGGAGGAAATAAACAGGTGATGAGGAACTGACAAATATAGGGAGGAAATAAACAGGTGATGAGGAACTGACAAATAGGGAGAAATAAACAGGTGATGAGGAACTGACAAATATAGGGAGGAAATAAACAGGTGATGAGGAACTGACAAATATAGGGAGGTAAACAGGTGAAAACAGGGGAGGAAATAAACAGGTGATGAGGAACTGACAAATATAGGGAGGAAATAAACAGGTGATGAGGAACTGACAAATATAGGGAGGAAATAAACAGGTGATGAGGAACTGACAAATATAGGGGAGGAAATAAACAGGTGATGAGGAACTGACAAATATAGAGGAGTAAACAGGTGATGAGGAACTGACAAATATAGGGAGAAATAAACAGGATGAGGAACTACAAATAGAGGGGAGGAAATAAACAGGTGATGAGGAACTGACAAATATAGGGGAGGAAATAAACAGGTGATGAGGAACTGACAAATAGAGGAGGAAATAAACAGGTGATGAGGAACTGAATAAGGGGAGGAAATAAACAGGTGATGAGGAACTGACAAATATAGGGAGGAAATAAACAGGTGATGAGGAACTAAAATATAGGGAGGAAATAAACAGGTGATGAGGAACTGACAAATATAGGGGAGGAAATAAACAGGTGATGAGGAACTGACATAGAGGGGAGAAATAAACAGGTGATGAGGAACTGACAAATATAGGGAGAAACAGGTGATGAGGAACTGAAAATAGGGAGGAAATAAACAGGTGATGAGGAACTGACATGAGGAACAGGTGATGAGGAACTGAAATATAGGGGAGGAAATAAACAGGTGATGAGGAACTGACAAATATAGGGGAGGAAATAAACAGGTGATGAGGAACTGACAAATATAGGGGAGGTAAAAACAGGTGATGAGGAACTGACAAATAGGGAGAAATAAACAGGTGATGAGGAACTGACAAATATAGAGGAGGAAATAAACAGGTGATGAGGAACTGACAAAGAGGGGAGGAAATAAACAGGTGATGAGGAACTGACTAATATAGGGGAGGAAATAAACAGGTGATGAGGAACTGACATAGAGGTGATGAGGAAATAAACAGGTGATGAGGAACTGACAAATATAGAGGAGGAAATAAACAGGTGATGAAACTGAAAAGAGGGGAGGAAATAAACAGGTGATGAGGAACTGACAATATAGGGGAGGAAATAAACAGGTGATGAGGAAATAAGGGGACAGGTGATGAGGAACTGACAAATATAGGGGAGGAAATAAACAGGTGATGAGGAACTGACAAATATAGGGGAGGAAATAAACAGGTGATGAGGAACTGACAAATATAGGGGAGGAAATAAACAGGTGATGAGGAACTGACATAGAGGGGAGGAAATAAACAGGTGATGAGGAACTGACAAATATAGAGGTAATAAACAGGTGATGAGGAACTGACAAATATAGGGGAGGTAATAAACAGGTGATGAGGAACTGACAAATATAGAGGAGGTAATAAACAGGTGATGAGGAACAGACAAATATAGGGGAGGAAATAAACAGGTGATGAGGAACTGACAAATATAGGGGAGGAAATAAACAGGTGATGAGGAACTGACAAATATAGAGGAGGAAATAAACAGGTGATGAGGAACTGACAAATATAGAGGAGGTAATAAACAAGTGATGAGGAACTGACAAATATAGGGGAGGATTTGCCAGATTTGATCAAATGTTGATCATTTATTGTTCAGAATATATCTAATTCTTTCTAAGTGTACAGTGTTTGCCAAATCGCTGAGACATAATTTGGTAGAGGGAGCTTCCTTCCTTTTCCAAAACAACAAGATGCATTTTTTTGCCGAAATTAGACTGTAAGATATGTTGTTTTTGGGGGTTGGTTAATCCATTTAGGGAATCAGATACTCCCAGGATTATCAGAAGCGGGTCTGGGTCAATTGAAGTCTCCAGAACTTCAGAGAGGATCTTAAAAATTCCACACCAATAACCATACAAGTTAGAGCATAGGGCAAAGCAGTGGAGTAGTGTACCCTGCGCAGCCTGACATTTATCACACATAGGGGATGTATCAGGAAATATCCTTTGCAGCATAATTTTGGAATAGTGTAATCTGTGTAATACCTTGAATTGTATGAGACGATGTCTGGAATTAATGGAGCATGTGTGGATATACTCCAAGCTCTCTTCCCAGTCTGCCACAGAAATGTCAGTCCCTAGTTCTTCCTCCCATTTTGCCTTAATGGCATCTATAGAAGGTGTGCTAACAGATTGAAAAGCGTCATGTAGACAAGATATCAGTTTGTCTGAGGTGGGGGTGTCATGTATTGTCATTTTATGTCTTGTCCCTGTGCTTTCTCTTCTCTTCGTTTCCCCCTGCTGGTCGTATTAGGTTACTTTCTCTCTCTCTATCTCTCTCTCTCTCTATCGTTCCGTTCCTGCTCCCAGCTGTTCCTCATTCTCCTAACGACCTCGTTTACTCTCTCACACCTGTCCCCTCTTTTGCCCTCTGATTAAGTCTCTATTTCTCTCTCTGTTTCTGCTTCTGTCCTTGTCGGATTCTTGTTTGCTTTGCCCTTGTCCCGTCCTGTCGTAATCTGCCTCTTCATCAGATGCTGCGTGTGAGCAGGTGTCTCTGTCCTCTACGGCCCGCGCCTACCCGGAGGGACCAGCAGTCTGTTGCCGCTAGCCCTGCTATTCTCCTCCGCAGAATACGCTCACAACTCGCTTCCTTCGTCTGCGACCGGGCTATCTCCTTTTCAGAGTAGCCTCGGGTACCAGCCTCCTCTGTTCTCGTCCCAGCTCGCCGAGTCCAGCGTCCCCTCCGCTCAGGCTTTTGTCCAACGTTGTGAGCGCACCTGGAAGAGGGTCAGGTCTGCACTTTGCCATTATAGGGCGCAGACTGTGAGAGCCGCTAATAAGCGTAGGACTAAGAGTCCTAGGTATTGTCGCGGTCAGAGAGTATGGCTCTCCACTCGTAACCTTCCCCTTATGACAGCTTCTCGCAAATTGACCCCGCGGTTCATTGGTCCGTTCCGTATTTCTCAGGTCGTTAATCCTGTCGCAGTGCGACTTCTTCTTCCGCGACATCTTCGTCGCGTCCACCCGGTCTTCCATGTCTCCTGTGTCAAGCCTTTTCTTTGCGCCCCGTTCGTCCCCCCGTCCTTGTCGAGGGCGCACCTATCTACAGGGTCCGGAAGATTATGGACATGCGTCCTCGGGGCCGTGGTCATCAGTACCTTGTGGATTGGGAGGGGTACGGTCCTGAGGAAAGGAGTTGGGTTCCATCTCGGGACGTGCTGGACCGTTCGCTGATCGAGGATTTCCTCCGTTGCCGCCAGGTTTCCTCCTCGAGTGCGCCAGGAGGCGCTCGGTGAGTGGGGGGGTACTGTCATGTATTGTCATGTTATGTCTTGTCCCTGTGCTTTCTCTTCTCTTCGTTTCCCCCTGCTGGTCGTATTAGGTTACTTTCTCTCTCTCTATCTCTCTCTCTCTCTATCGTTCCGTTCCTGCTCCCAGCTGTTCCTCATTCTCCTAACGACCTCGTTTACTTTCTCACACCTGTCCCCTCTTTTGCCCTCTGATTAAATCTCTATTTCTCTCTCTGTTTCTGCTTCTGTCCTTGTCGGATTCTTGTTTGCTTTGCCCTTGTCCCGTCCTGTCGTAATCTGCCTCTTCATCAGATGCTGCGTGTAAGCAGGTGTCTCTGTCCTCTACGGCCCGCGCATACCCGGAGGGACCAGCAGTCTGTTGCCGCTAGCCCTGCTATTCTCCTCTACTACTAGAAGGGGGACTCTCCTGTAAAGATAGAGGATTTATGTTTTCCCTGTTTGGACATCTCCTGTAAAGATTGAGGATTTATGTTTTCCCTGTTTGGACATTAAAAGACTCTGTTTCTGTTAAATCGCTTTTGGGTCCTCACTCACCTGCATAACAGAAGAATCCGACCAAGAATGGACCCAGCGACTTCGGATCCTCGTAACACTCAGCCGTCGAAGATCCAGGGAGTCATGCTCGGCAGACGAGCAGGTTGTCTCTGCTCGTCATGCCGTTGAGACCTGGCCGCCCAAGTTTCCGACTCTGGACATATTCACAGATCTCCGCCTCGTCCACCTGTTACTTCCAGGTCTGCCGGCCTCGGAGCCTAGAATTAATAACCCACCGTGTTACCTGGGAGCCCACTGAATGCCGCTCGTTCCTCACCCAGTGTGATATTGTGTTCTCTCTCTCCAGCCCAACACGTACCCAGGGGTACAGGCTCGGGTTGCTTACGTCATATCTCTCCTTACTGGCCGGGCTCGTGGAGTGGGGCACGCAATCTGGGGAGGCAAGGGCTGAGTGTACTAACCAGTATCAGAACTTTAAGAGGAGATGATTCGGGTTTTTGATCGTTCAGTTTTTGGGAAAGAGGCTTCCAGGGCCCTGGCTTCCCTATGTCAAGGTAATCGATCCATAACGGACTACTCTATAGAGTTTCGCACTCTTGCTGCCTCTAGTGACTGGAACGAGCCAGGCGCTGCTCGCTGTTTTCTGGAGGACTCCACGTGGAGTGGTCAAAAGATGAGATTCTCTCCGGGAGGTTCCTTCAGATGTGGACTCTTTGATTGAACTCGCCATCCGCATAGAACGACGGGTAGATCTTTCGTCACCGGGCTCGTGGAAGAGAGCCGCGTTATCCGTTTCCCCCCTCTCCGCATCACTACTATCTTCTTCCTCCACTGGCTCAGGTGCTGAGCCCATGCAGCTGGGGGGTATTCGATCTCGACTAAGGAGAGGGAACGGAGAATCACCAACCGCCTCTGTCTCTATTGCGGTTCCGCTTGGTCATTTTGTCATTTCATGTCCAGTAAAGGCCAGAGCTCATCAGTAAGCGGAGGGCTACTGGTGAGCGCTACTACTCAGGTCTCTCCTTCAAGATCCTGTACTACCTTGTCGGTCCATCTACGCTTGGACTGCCCGGCAGCTTTCTGCAGTGCCTTGATAGACTCTGGGGCTGAGGGCTGTTTTATGGACGAAGCCTGGGCTCGGGAACATGACATTCCTCTCAGACAGTTAGGGAGCCCACGGCTATGTTCGGGGCCTTTGGATGGTAGTCCTCTCCCCAGGATTCAGCGTGAAACGCTACCTTTAACCCTCACTGTCTCTGGTAATCATAGCGAAACCATTTCTTTTTGATTTTTCGTTCACCTTTTACACCTGTTGTTTTGGGCCATCCCTGGCTAGTGTGTCATAATCCTTCTATTAATTGGTCTAGTAACTCTATCCTCTCCTGGAACGTCTCTTGTCATGTGAAGTGTTTAATGTCTGCTATTCCACCTGTTTCTTCTGCCCCTCTTCACAGGAGGAGCCTGGTGATTTGACAGGGGTGCCGGAGGAATATCATGATCTGCGCACGGTCTTCAGTCGGTCCAGGGCCACCTCCCTTCCTCCTCACCGGTTGTATGATTGTAGTATTGATCTCCTTCCGGGTACCACTTCCCGGGGTAGACTATACTCTGTCGGCTCCCCGAACGTAAGGCTCTCGAAGATTATTTGTCTGTAGCTCTCGACGCCGGTACCGTAGTCCCTTCCTCCTCTCCCGCCGGAGCGGGGTTTTTTTGTTAAGAAAAAGGACGGGACTCTGCGCCCCTGCGTGGATTATCGAGGGCTGAATGACATAACGGTTAAGAATCGTTATCCGCTTCCCCTTATGTCTTCAGCCTTCGAGATCCTGCAGGGAGCCAGGTTTTTCACTAAGTTGGACCTTCGTAACGCTTACCATCTCGTGCGCATCAGGGAGGGGGACGAGTGGAAAACGGCGTTTAACACTCCGTTAGGGCACTTTGAATACCGGGTTCTGCCGCTCGGTCTCGCTAACGCTCCAGCTGTCTTTCAGGCATTAGTGAATGATGTACTGAGAGACATGCTGAACATCTTTGTTTTCGTTTACCTTGACGATATCCTGATTTTTTCACCGTCACTCCAGATTCATGTTCAGCACGTTCGACGTGTCCTCCAGCGCCTTTTAGAGAATTGTCTTTATGTGAAGGCTGAGAAGTGCGCTTTTCATGTCTCCTCCGTCACATTTCTCGGTTCTGTTATTTCCGCTGAAGGCATTCAGATGGATCCCGCTAAGGTCCAAGCTGTCAGCGATTGGCCCGTCCCTAAGTCACGTGTCGAGCTGCAGCGCTTTCTCGGTTTCGCAAATTTCTATCGTCGTTTCATTCGTAATTTCGGTCAGGTGGCAGCTCCTCTCACAGCCCTTACTTCTGTCAAGACGTGCTTTAAGTGGTCCGATTCCGCCCAGGAAGCTTTTGATCTCCTCAAGAAGCGTTTTACATCCGCTCCTATCCTTGTTACACCTGACGTCTCTAGACAGTTCATTGTCGAGGTTGACGCGTCAGAGGTGGGCGTGGGAGCCATTCTGTCCCAGCGCTCCCATTCTGACGATAAGGTCCACCCTTGCGCGTATTTTTCTCATCGCCTGTCGCCGTCAGAACGTAACTATGATGTGGAAACCGCGAACTGCTCGCCATCCGCTTAGCCCTAGGCGAATGGCGACAGTGGTTGGAGGGGGCGACCATTCCTTTTGTCGTTTGGACTGACCATAAGAACCTTGAGTACATCCGTTCTGCCAAACGACTTAATGCGCGTCAGGCTCGTTGGGCGCTGTTTTTCGCTCGTTTCGAGTTCGTTATTTCTTATCGTCCGGGCTCAAAGAACACCAAGCCTGATGCTTTATCCCGTCTCTTCAGTTCTTCAGTAGCCTCCACCGACCCCGAGGGGATTCTCCCTGAGGGGCGTGTTGTCGGGTTGACTGTCTGGGGAATTGAGAGGCAGGTAAAGCAAGCACTCACTCACACTCCGTCGCCGCGCGCTTGTCCTAGGAACCTTCTTTCGCTCCCGCTCCTACTCGCCTGGCCGTTCTTCAGTGGGCTCACTCTGCCAAGTTAGCCGGCCACCCCGGGCGTTCGGGGTACGCTTGCTTCTATTCGCCAGCGTTTTTGGTGGCCCACTCAGGAGCATGACACGCGTAGTTTCGTGGCTGCTTGTTCGGACTGCGCGCAGACTAAGTCCGGTAACTCTCCTCCTGCCGGCCGTCTCAGACCGCTTTCCATTCCCTCTCGACCGTGGTCTCACATCGCCTTAGACTTTATTACCGGTCTGCCTTCGTCAGCGGGGAAGACTGTTATTCTAACGGTTGTCGATAGGTTCTCTAAGGCGGCTCATTTTATTCCCCTCGCTAAGCTTCCTTCTGCTAAAGAGACGGCACAAATCATCATTGAGAATGTTTTCAGAATTCATGGCCTTCCGTCAGACGCCGTTTCGGACGCCGTTTCGGATTGGCCCGCAGAACGGGCCAATCAGACTATTGGTCGCATCTTACGCAGTCTTTCCTTTCGAAACCCTGCGTCTTGGGCAGAACAGCTCCCCTGGGCAGAATACGCTCACAACTCGCTTCCTTCGTCTGCGACCGGGCTATCTCCTTTTCAGAGTAGCCTCGGGTACCAGCCTCCTCTGTTCTCGTCCCAGCTCGCCGAGTCCAGCGTCCCCTCCGCTCAGGCTTTTGTCCAACGTTGTGAGCGCACCTGGAAGAGGGTCAGGTCTGCACTTTGCCATTATAGGGCGCAGACTGTGAGAGCCGCTAATAAGCGTAGGACTAAGAGTCCTAGGTATTGTCGCGGTCAGAGAGTATGGCTCTCCACTCGTAACCTTCCCCTTATGACAGCTTCTCGCAAATTGACCCCGCGGTTCATTGGTCCGCTCCGCATTTCTCAGGTCGTTAATCCTGTCGCAGTGCGACTTCTTCTTCCGCGACATCTTCGTCGCGTCCACCCGGTCTTCCATGTCTCCTGTGTCAAGCCTTTTCTTTGCGCCCCCGTTCGTCCGTCTCCCCGTCCTTGTCGAGGGCGCACCTATCTACAGGGTCCGGAAGATTATGGACATGCGTCCTCGGGGCCGTGGTCATCAGTACCTTGTGGATTGGGAGGGGTACGGTCCTGAGGAAAGGAGTTGGGTTCCATCTCGGGACGTGCTGGACCGTTCGCTGATCGAGGATTTCCTCCGTTGCCGCCAGGTTTCCTCCTCGAGTGCGCCAGGAGGCGCTCGGTGAGTGGGGGGTACTGTCATGTATTGTCATGTTAAGTCTTGTCCTGTGCTTTCTTCTCTTCGTTTCCCTGCTGGTCGTATTAGGTTACTTTCTCTCTCTCTATCTCTCTCTCTCTATCGTCCGTCTCCTGCTCCCAGCTGTTCCTCATTCTCCTAACGACCTCGTTTACTCTCTCACACCTGTCCTCTTTGTCACCTGATTAAGTCTCTATTTCTCTCTCTGTTTCTGCTTCTGTCCTTGTCGGATTCTTGTTTGTTTCTGTCTTTGTCCTTATCAGACTGGTTTTTCATATCAGGATGTTGGGTGCAGGAGCAGGTGTTCGTCCCTCTACGGGCCCGCGCTTACCTGAGGGACCAGCAGTCCGCCGTCGCTTAGCCCTGCTATTCTCCTCTACTACTAGAAGGGGGACTCTCCTGTAAAGATAGAGGATTTATGTTTTCCTGTTTGGACATCTCCTGTAAAGATTGAGGATTTATGTTTTCCCTGTTTGGACATTAAAAGACTCTGTTTCTGTTAAATCGCTTTTG